>NW_021318826.1:100967-144647 GCF_001605985.2 Dendrobium catenatum | reverse complement strand
AAAATTAACTTAAAAATTATATATGTTAAACTTTTAGAGCATTTGAGAGATCCTTTGGAATTTCAAACTTGGATTAAGTATGCTTGAACATGAATCATGGGGGAGATTAGTGAATAGTTGTTTTCCAACTATTCACTAATCAATATCCTTTTCTATGTTAATTAACTTTGTATCTTGCATGCTTAGGTTGTACACACACCACCTAGCCTAGGCTCTCCTAGTTTTAAGGATTTGATTGTGTTGTTATGTATGTTTCACTCATGCTTGTCCAAGGGTTAGAGAGGACATTGATTGCAAACCTACAACATAGTGTCATTAAGGACAATAATTAAGGACCTATGTCTAGAAAACTTAGAGAAATTCTAGAAATTAGGATATACATCATTTTAACTTAAAATTTGAACCATTTAAATGTAGTGACACTCTCATCCCTTAGAAAATTTTTCACTTATTTTAGAAGTCATTAAGCCCCTTAATCAATTTTCTTAAGATCAAACCTTAATTAAGCCATTAAACCTCCCAGAAAATATAATAAATCTAATTTAAACCTAAAAAATATGCATAAGACCTCTAACAGACCATAATCAAACCCTTAATTAATGAAAAATAAATCCAAATTGATTTTATAGTAAACGTAAGCTTAATTTAATTTTAAGTAAATTTTAATATTTAATTAATTTAATTAATTAAAAAAAATTTAAAACTCCAAAATTTTCCCAAACACTTGGGAATCTCTTCTTAGGCTATTCCTGACCTTTGGAGTTGATTTCAAGGAGTTGGGACCTCATTTGGAGCAAAATTGCAAAATGGCCCTTAAGCTTAATTTAATTTTAAGTAAATTTTAATATTTAATTAATTTAATTAATTAAAAAAAATTTAAAACTCCAAAATTTTCCCAAACACTTGGGAATCTCTTCTTAGGCTATTCCTGACCTTTGGAGTTGATTTCAAGGAGTTGGGACCTCATTTGGAGCAAAATTGCAAAAGGGCCCTTTAATTAAGGATATTTAAAAGTTCCAATAAATACATAAATTTAAAAAATTCATAACTAGTTCAAGAAAATCCCAAATTGACTAAACTCATTCAACTAATAATAATATCTAGTATTTATTAAAAATATTAAAGTTCCAGAAAAGCATTAATTTCAAAAAGTCAACTTTTTGATCAAAACCAAGTCAAAATCAGTTCAAAACTTCAAACCATCATAATAATATATAGAAAAATCTGATTTCAACTTACTTATAGTCTAACTGATCGTATTAAGCTCTAGTTTTTTAATAAAATGCTAACTTTCCAGAAAACACTTTTTATTAAATAGTCAACTTTTGACCCTTAATTAAATGATTAAAATATTCAAAAAAATTCTAAAAAATCAAAATTATTTTAAAAGTCCAGAAATGGTTAACTAACCCTTAAAATTAGCAATTAAATACTTTTAAAAAAATTCATTAACCCTTAACCTTTAATCAATCTAACTTACATAATCATATCGGGTACAACTGAGTTACCTAGGCCTACAAGGCTATTAAGTTATCCCCAAGTAAGGTTGAAATAAACTTCATGGCCTCGGTGTGAAATAAAGGTGGTATCAAACTAACAATTGAATAACTTTTTAAAATCAATCTTAAATCATTAATACTTAAACTTTAATTAAAATTCCCTTTGAGCCTTTCAACCAATCAAATATTAATCAACTTTAACTAATGATCATATTTAGGACATATCAAAACCACACAGCCTACCTCACACACTGTAGATGGTTTTCTAGGAGCACCAACTATAGTTTTAGGCTAGGCCAGTGTTTAGTTTTCAACTGTGTGCCATGTTTTCGAGCTTTAATTTCATCCTGGTTGTTAGCTTAGAATTGATGTGTTTATTTATTTACTTTTCTGCACTTTGTGTTGTAAGTAATTAAGCATTCCAAATTTCAAATATTAACTTCTTGAGATTGAATATTAATTGCTTGGGACTGTATACACAACTGTTGATTATTAGGATAACCCTGTAGGATCGAGTCTAGATTTTTCAATTTTAATTAACGTAAATTTGATTTGATTTGAGTTATGATTTCAAGTGATTTGAGATGGGATAACATCCAATTTGGAATCCAAAGAGGAATGGACATCCCTTAGGGGAGAGTCCTTATTCCTTTGGAGCTCCAAATTAGGATGATTTAAAATATCCAATGAGAAAAGACAACACCCCTTCCAAGAAGGAGTTTCTTTTCATTTGGATATCCGGACCCGACGATCCAAGAAGTAGCATAATGACGAAGAAGTGGATAACGAGAAGACTCATTCTCAAAGTCACTTGAGTCTTAGGATTAGAAATCCGGGTTGCTGTGAGTGGTGCCCAGCCACTTTACTTTTCTTAAAATTTTGGGATGTAATAATAAGTAGCAATTGTCATATGGACATTCAATATGAGCTATTGATTTAATTAATTTATTTAATTGATTGCGTAGTAGAACTACTAATTTTCTAGTCTTTTTTACCTGCAAGCCGATTTTGATTTGACCTGGAATTCGATTGTAGGCTCGTAAGGACTTATTCAAAACTATTTATACTTAAACAAAAATTAAAACATTTAAGATCACATAGAAACTCTAACATTTTAAGAAGTTAACCCGGGACTGCCGGGATTTCTCATTTCAAAACTCTTCTTTCAAATTCAATCATTTAATCGAGTCAATTAGAATGCATCGCATTAGCAACAAACTTAAAAATCTCAAAATCTTTAATCACATTTTCTTAAGCATCAAACACCCAACATAAGTCATGGGGCTAATTAGGATCTGCTCTAGATGTCAGCTCTATTCTCAAAAACTTTTCTTAAACAACGTCCCTACCCATTCTAACATTAAATGACTTGATACATGTTTTTAAAGCGCCTAGGTGGTTTAGCTGGCTCCTAAATCCAGGCCGAGGTAAGTCCAGATTTGCATTGCACTAGCTAGGGCCGGGTTAGTTTTAAGTACCCAGTTTAGACTTAGGTTCTAAGGCGGGCATGGGCCATAAAACCTCAACCTCCTGGAATTGAATCCCAATTTTCTAATAAAATTGATCATTTAACTTAAAAATATCTTTCAATCAAATTTGAGCCTAACACTTAGGATAGACTGGGGTGTTTTTGAAGTAATTCAGAATCTTAAAACACTCCCTACTCGTCATCCTTTGACTCTAAAAATAAATTCTCAATATCGAACCAATCCCATTTGAAAATTCCTACCCTTTTCCTCCTTTTGATATCAATCTTCAAAATTCTTAAATAAAATTCGTACCGCTATTTTAATCGATAGTATTCATAGGAAATTCTAATTTCCTACGATGTAATTAAATACGAGGGCTTGCGCTCGTAGGAGATTTAAAAACCTAGACCTGATTTTCAAAATCAAGTTTTCAAAACCTCTAATTAATTATCTTTGGGAATTCAAAAAAAACATGGCGATCGTTATCATCATAATCAAATAATTGGTAATAGGTAATATCAACTTTCTTCGGGAGGATATATTATTTTATTATTATTATTTCCATTATGAAATTAATGATCTCTTATCCAAATTATTAGAGTTAAATAATTGATTGAATGTCATTTTGATCTTTCGAGATCATATGTTGTTCCCCCTTGAGTTTGACTATGATAATTCGGATAAATTTAAAATTTTAAAATTTGAACCCATTAGGGAACGATATGTTCGCCTCCCAAGGTGATATATTGTTCATAATGACATGTTCAATTTTAAAATTCAAAATTTTAATATTCCTAAAGAAAATTAATCCTTTTCAAAATTATATTTTTCAATCAAACATTGCTCCTTTGATTTATGCTATTTATCCGGTGTTGGATGGTATTTGTGTATAGCTATTTGATGATTCCATTCATGGGACCTCTCAATCTGTAAACTGCACATCTAATGTTTATTTAAATACCTCAACAAGTTCTGCTCACTTGGATAACCAAAATATATCTCCCCAATACCCCTCAAAGCTTCATTGTGGTTCACAACCTAGCTAAGAACCTCCCAATGTTTTGAATAGGTTGGAAGTCTACAAAATTGATGATGTCTCTAAATCGATAATAATGTCAGAGGATGCCGGTCATGTGACTTTGAACATGGAGTATGTTCATGCTAACTTGGGTAGAATTGAAAGAGAGTTAGTGTATAAGATCTTTGGACATAGATTATCTTTCTTTGCATTGTGCAATGAATTGAAGTATAAATGGTCTATTTTTTGCAAATTTTAACTCCTCTCTATCACTACAGATTGTTGAGATAGTTGCTATTTAGTTTTGCATGTTTGATATTCTTGCAACTTGTATATTTTTGATGATTCCAAATATTATTGCTTTGATTATTATTTCTCTAACATATCATTGGAAGAGTTGTTTTGCTCTTATGTGTACCAATATTTCAAGGAAATCATTCTCCGGATTATTGAAGACTTCAAATCAAGATCAGTTTAGAGTGTATTGAAAATTAAAGTATATATTTTTTATTTTATTGAGTCTGAGAGAGTGTGATTGTAATTGAGTAACTAAGCACACACACACTGGGGGAGAGTCTTAAAATTCATCTTTTTTTAAATTGATCATACAATACAAAACTAGTTCTTACGGGATAATCTGGTCAGTTATTTTCCCTAACGAGCAATGGAATGAATATAAATGACCCAAAATTTTTCTAAGTAAAGATCGTATGGATTATATTTTTTGTTTGTATTGGGATGATTCCTTATGGTAAGTACTAGAATGAAGTTTGTACGGATGATATTTTTCATTTGTACCAGGAAGGTGCCCTCTGGTGCATCCTCGAATGAAGCTTCTATGGATGATATTTTTGGTTCGTACCAGGATGATGCCCTCTGGTATGTCCTCAAGCAAAGTTCATACGGACGATATTTTTCATTTGTACTAGAATTATGTCCTTTGGTATGTCCTTAAATGAAGTTCATATATAAGATATTTTTTATCGTACTAGGACGATGGGCCCTGGTTCATCCTCGAATGATGTTCATACGGATGATATTTTTTTATCATACCGGGATGAATGGCTCTGGTCTATTTTCATTCATGTTATCCTGACAGTTCGTATATACTAACTTTGAAATTTTTTTTATTCATACTGGACGAACACTATTTAAACCGGATGATGATTGGGTATGAATACATTTCATACTGATTCATAATGGGTTCGTACACAACAGTTTTTAAATTTTTTGTATGTACAAAATACGATTGTATGGTACGATCATGGACTATCAAATTTGAATGTTTTAGTTTTTTGGACAATTTTTTGTGACTTTTCTATAAAAGGTCCACTAAAAACCGACACTTAATCTTTTTGTCATATGGTCTTCGTGATTTGTAAAGGAAAATAGAAGGAGATAGTGTAAGAGAGTATTTAAGAGAGTTTTCTTCCCAGTTAATTGTGAAGGGTTCACAAGGTTACTTAAAGGAAAGGATCTTTGTGTGTGATTTATGTTTCTTCACTCTTCCTCTTGTCTTTCTAGATTGCTAGTGTGAAGATCTTTCAAGAAGATCTGGTTCTCTCCCGACACTTGGGGAGTGTGAATAACCGAAGGTTCTCTGCTTACACTTGGTAAGTGTGAACAGCCGAAAGTTCTCTACCTACACTTGGAGAGTGTGACCAGCCGAAGGTTCTCTGCCTATACTTGGAGGGTGTGAAAGGATGTGTTAAGAGAGTTGCTATTTGCATGTTTTATATTCTTACAACTTGTATAGTTTTGATGATTCCAAATATTATTGTTTTAAGTATTATATTCTCCTAACACTTTTTGGAAGAATTGTTTTTGCTCTTCTGTGGACTAACATTTCAAGAAAATCAAACCCAGACTAAAGAAGACTTCAAATCAAATTCAGCAAGAGATAGTTTGTAAATTGAAGTTTATATTTTTCATTGTATTGAGTTTGAGAGAGTATGATTGTAATTAAGTAGCTTAGCACACACACGCTTGGGTAGATCTTTAAAAAATCATACTGATCGTATGGGACGAACTAAGTTCGTATGGGACGATCAGGTCAGTTATCCCCTCGGAAGAGCAATGGAACGAACATGAAGTGAGAAAATTTTTCTAAGTCCTGATCGTCCAGACTAATTTCCATATTCGTCCCTGGACTATGCCCTTTGGATTCTCACTTTGAACTGTTCATCCAGACAAAATGTATCATTCATCACAAGATGAATTTCTCTGGACACTTGAGTTGCACTGATCATCCAGACGATTTAACCTGTTCATCACAGGATGAAGTCCTCTAAACATATGGGTTAAACTAATCATCAAGACGATTCATCCTGGTCATCTCTGGATGAAGTTCTCTAGATACATGACTTGAACTATTAGTCCAGACGAATATTAATGTTCATCCCGGATGAAGTCCTCTATTCCCTGAAAAATTGGGACCGTCCTGCAGTTTCATCAGAACGATCCCTTGATATAACGGTTCATCCCAGGTTGAACATATTTCATACGGGATGATGATCAGGTATTAAGTCAGTTCGTTCCAATATATATTGGGTTCGTATGCAACTGATTTAACATTATACATACGGGATGATAGAATGTGTTCAGACTTGAAAGTCAGCAGTTTTTGGACAATTTTTCATTTCTTTCCTATATAAAATCCACTTAAAAATATCTAGTAATCTTTTTACCTATTGATCTTCGTGTTAACTGAAGGGAGAGTGAAGGAGAGAGTGTGGGAGAGTGTTTGAAGGAGGATTCCTACTACTGGAGCATGAAGGATTCACTTGGTACTCAACGATGAGAATCTTCAATTAAGATTTGTGATTACTTTACTCTTTTCTGTCATCCTTCTAGATTTCTTATGAGAAGAGCTTTCAAGGATATCAGGTTCTCTACTGACACTTGGAGAGTGTGAACAGCCGAAGGGTTCTCTGCCTACACTTGGAGAGTGTAAACAGCCGAAGGGTTCTCTCCCTACACTTCGAGAGTGTGAACAGCCGAAGGGTTCTCTAAGGATATAAGCTTAGGTCTAACAACCTAATTCATATTGAACAAGTTTCAACAAGTGGTATCAGAGCTTTGTTTCAAAATCATATGTTTAGACTACTTTTTGATTAACGTAGATGGTTACATTTAGAAACTGAAATACACCTGAGCGTTACTCTATAACTAGACCTCCATTGTTCGACAATATTCCTTTTGATTTTTAGAAAACACGCATGTTAGATTGAAGGGATTAATTTTGAGGAGACTTTTGCCGCTGTAGCTAGACTTGAAGAAATTAAGGTTTTGTTAGCCTTTACCTGTTTGAGAGGACTTAAATTATACCAAATGGATGTAAAAGAGTCTTTTTAAATGGAGTAATTTAAGAGGATATTTTTGTGAAATAACCTCAAGGTTTTCAAAATTCTAAACACCCTAATCATGTTTTTAAACTGAAAAATACATTATATGGATTGAAACAGGCCCTTAGCGCTTGGTATGAGAGATTTAGGACCTTCCTACTTGAAAGATCATTTGAAAAAGGAAGTATGGATACAACTCTTTTTTTGAAAAAAATTTGAAAAGGATATACTCATTATACAAATTTATGTTGATGACATCATCTTTAGATCTTCAAATAAAAATTTTTGTGATGATTTTTCTAAAATTATGAGTAGTGAATTTGAGATGAGTTTAATGAGAGATTTAAGTTACTTTCTAGGCTTTAGCATTAAGCAAATTAAGGAGGGTACATTTCTTAGTCAGTCGAAGTATGTTAAGGACATCCTCAAAAAGTATGAAATGGACAATACTAAACCTGTTAGTACACCTATGAGTTCCTCAGTTCAGTTGGATAAGGACCCCAAGGGAAAATCTGTTGATCAAAAGAAATTTAAAGGGATAATTGGATCTTTGTTTTACTTGATAGAAAGATCATGTTTAGTATTTATTTGTGTGCTTGACTTCAGTCGGATCCAAAAGAATCAAATTTGACAGCAGTAAAAAGGATTTTAAAATATATGTTAAGATCTCAAAACTTAAGAATTTGGTATCCTAAGTTTAGCTCTTCATTTGAAATAATTGGTTATTCAGATTCTGACTTTGCAGGTTGTATGGTTGATAGAAAGAACACTTCTAGAACATGTTAGTTTATTAAAAATTATTTAGTCTATTGGTCCAGTAGAAAATAAAATTCAGTAGTCCTATCTACTGCTGAAGTTAAATACATAGCATTAGGAAGTTGTGTGGCTCAAGTATTTTGGTTGAAATAATAGTTGATGGATTTAGGATTAACTATAGGCACTATTCCCATTTATTGTGATTACACTAGTGCTATTTACATTTCTAAAAATCCTATTCAACATTCAAGAATCAAACATATAAACATCATGCATCATTTTATAAGGGATCATGTATCCAAAGGAGAAATTGAACTCATTCATGTTTCTACAGAAAATCAACTTGCAGACATTTTTACAAAACCACTAGCCTTTGATACTTTCAGTAAATTAAGAATAAGGCTTGGTGTGATCGATTTAAATGCTTAATTAAAATGATTCTGCAACATAGATGTGTGTTTTTCTAATTAGTGATTTGTGTGTATTTTGAGTTTGTGATTTTATGTATTTGAGTTTGTGTTTTTCTGTATTTTGAATCATTTTTTATTGTGTCTGTGTTTTATTTTTGAAAAATTCTCACATCTATATTTTTTAATGCATGCTTGAAAATTAAGTGAAAATTGTCTGGAAAAAATTCATTTCGTACGGGACGAATTGTGTAGTGTATTAACTGTTGGATCCGAATGATTTGCATACTGTTTTTCAGTTTTGATTTTACTGTTTGTCTGTACGATCATCACGATCGTCCGGATGATCTGTTCAATCGTATGTACGAATATAGATAGTTAAACAGATAAGGTCAATTTCATTATGCATGATCGAACGTACGAACCTATGGTTCGTACAGACGAACGCTTGGCAATTCGATGTGGGGGACGGTTTAAACTGCCATTAAAATAATCTTAAATGTCTAATCATCTAGGACAAACACCGGTTCATCTGTACGATCGTTTGGTCAAAAATCTGTATGAAAGGACGCATTGTAACTTGTGTGATTACGAAAAGCCGTTTCATTTTTGGACTCATTCATTCGTCCATACAAAATTTTATTCGTATGGGATGAACTGAAATTCGTAATGGATGAATTTAATTTTGTATGTATGAAAATTAATTTTTCATTAAATTGAAGGGCTTTGAACACAAATGTCATCACATCAAACATCCCTTTCAAATCCCTTTTCCCCTAGATCTTCTCCATGGCTAGCTCTAGGAAAAGACGGAAGGTATTGGCTAAGGGACCACCCAAAATTCTACTAAAAATTTTTTGTCCAAGGCTAATGAAGAGTCATTTTCTAGATTTGCTTCAGTAAAAATCACTCCATCTAGAGTTCTTCTTCAAGAATAACTAAATTTTTTGGTATTGAATCTGTTTGCTGCCACCCAATTTGGTCTCATTCTCACGCTAGTCCACTTCTACAATAAGGAGACCTTTCACTACTTTCTTGCAAACATGTTCTTTAACTCTGATCATTCTGTGATTAGGTCATTTGTTTTTAAGAAGAAAGTAGAGATCACTAAGGCTGACTTAGGAATTTTTCTGAACTTGAGGACTGAAGAGATTGGAGCCCATACCTTGACCAATTCTTCTAATTTCGACTGGTCTGAAATAAATAATGTTATTAGAGGACATGGTGGAGTAACTCATATACCCAAAGTATCAACTCTTAGTAAAAAGGCCCAAATCATCCAGCATGTTCTTCATACTTCTATTATACCTAAAGCTGGTGATCGAGTAAACATTACTCCTCTTCTTTCTACAGTAACCTATCTGATTATGACTAGCCAACCCATAGATGAAGCCCAATTAATCATTGACTACCTTTATGGACTTTCTGAGATTGGCCATGTCTCCCACAAGAGAAAGAAAAATATTGCCTTAGGACATCTTATGACTTACATTTTGGAGAAGAAGTAAGATATAGTTCATCCAATTCAAGATTTTGAAGAATCTCTCTATTACAATTTTGGATCTTTTAGAGCAATCTTCCATAAAGAAACACAAGTTATTTGTGACTTAGAGGGGGAACCTGAACCTGAACCTTCACCTGCACCTCCACCTGCACCTGATGCTGAACTAAATTACCAAGATTTGGTTCACAAATTTGATCGTCTAGAGACTCATTTTGATCAAAGATTTGATCAAATTGAAACTCACTTACCACAATATGATGCTCAAAACAATCAGGATATGGGATGGATGCGAGAGCAGATAGATGATATAAGTTCCAATATGCTTATGATAAGTAGTTATTTTAATTTCTTCAATGCTCCACCTCAACCTCCTCCAGATCAGGGTCCTTCTAAGTCATCAATGTAGTTCTTTAAGCTTTTCAATGTGATCTGATGTGTTGTTAGTAGTTATGCTTTTATGTTATATTTTGTGTTTTGTGTTTTATGTGTTTTTAGATTATGAACGTATTGATATCATTTTTGCTGATTGTAATATTATTCATCATGATATCAATAATAAGTTATCTTATCTTGATTTTAATATTGTTTTGAAATGTGTATTAGCCTATATGAAAATCCCTAAAATTTTTGATATTACAAGTGTTATACCTTGAAGTGCAATACAAAATTAAATTCATTAGAAAATCTAATTTTTCAAAATTTAAGTTGTGCTTATAACTTGATGAAATTAAGAATGTCAATCTCATGTCTCTTGTTAGACTAAATTAAATTTTCATATTATTATTGCAAATTGTGATGTTTTCTTATTTTATATTTCTATTATCAATATAAATATTATTGTACATAGAAAAATTTGAAATTTTAGATTATTGATTTTTGAAAAATTAAGAATACACTTGAAAATATACAAATATACAAAAATAAAAAAGAATACATAATGGTTCGCAATTTGAAAAAGAGGCACAAAATAAGCCATAAGTAAAAAGATGCACAAAAAAGTGTCACAAATATTGAAAAGATGCACAAAGCGCCACAAGTTGTATTTTGTTTAGATTCTTTCCTTAATCTTTCAATCTTTTAATTCAAATTAATCTTCTGCACGATTTTATTTCGTATTGAAATTTGAAATAAATAAATTTTATATTCATCTTTTATGTAATGATATTCTTTATCTCAACGTCTAAATTGACTCTTGTTTTTGATAAATCTTCTTTACTATCGATGTCATATCTCTTCTTAAATCCTATGAATCATTCTATTTGCCTAATTATTTGATTTTATTTGAAAATTTTATTTCAATCACTTTCAAGGATCTCTTATAAAAGGATTATCATATGACTTCTCACATTTTTGTTCTTTTTGTTGTTGTCAAAAAGGGGGAGAAAATATTGTTTGTTCGTATTTTTTGTTTTGTATCATATTTTTGTTTCGTATCGTATCTGTTTGTATTTTTAAAATTTGTTTCGTATCATATCTGTTTGTATTTTTTTAAAAAAAGAGAGATAAAATTATCGTGCAATGCCACCTTTTTTTCACTTGTTTATCAATTCAGGGGGTGTTTAGGAGATTATTAGAATTTAAAAATTATGCAAACAATAATTATTTTTATATCATAAAAAAGGGGAAGATTATTAAGAGAGTTGTTATTTGCATGTTTTACATTCTTGCAACTTATATAGTTTTGATTATTCCAAATATTATTATTTTAAGTATTATATTCTCCTAACACTTTTTGGAAGAATTATTTTTTCTCTTGAGTGGACTAACAAACTCTAGATTAAAGAAGACTTCAAATCAAATTCAGCATAATATAGTTTATAAATTGAAGCTTGTATTTTTCATTGTATTGAGTTTGAGAGAGTATGATTGTAATTGAGTAGCTTAGCACACACACACACTTAGGGAGATCTTTAAAAAATCATAATGATCGTACGAGACAAACCAAGTTCGTACGGGACGATCAGGTCAGTTATCCCCTTGGAAGAGTAATGGAACGAACAGGTAGTGAGAAATTTTTTCTAAGTCCTAATCGTCCAGACGAATTTCCATATTCGTCCCTTGACGATGCTCTCTAGATACTCACTTTGAACTGTTAGCTAGATAAAATGCATCATTCATCCCGGAATGAATCTATCTAGACACTTGAGTTGCACTGATCATTCAGACGATTCATACCATTCGTCCCAGGATGAAGTCCTCTGGACATATGGGTTAAACTAATCATCGAGATGATTCATCCTGGTCATCTCTGGACGAAGTTATCTGGACACATGACTTGAACTATTCATCCAGACAAACATTCATGTTCGTCCCAGGACGAAGTCCTCTATTCCCCGAAAATTTTGGACCATCCTGCAATTTCGTTAGAACAAACACTTGATATAACGGTTTGTTTCATGACAAATATATTTCTTACGGGATGATGATCGGGTACGAAGTCAGTTCATAACAATATACATTGGGTTTGTATGCAACTGATTTAGCACTATTCGTACGGGACGATCGACTGTGTACATACTTGAAAGTAAGTAGTTTTTAGATGGTTTTTTCTATCTTTCCTATATAAAGTCCACTTAAAACTATCTAGTAACATTTTTACCTACTGATCTTCGTGTTAACTGAAAGGAGAGTGAAGGAGAGAGTGTGAGAGAGTGTTTGAAGGAGGATTCTTACTACTGGAGCGTGAAGGATTCACTTGGTACTCAAAGGTAAGAATCTCCAATTATAATTTGTGATTACTTCACTCTTTTCTCTCATCCTTCTAGATTTCTTGTGAGAAGATCTGTCAAGGAGATCAGGTTCTCTGCCGACACTTGGAGAGTGTGAACAGCTAAAGGGTTCTTTGCCTACACTTGGAGAGTGTGAACAATCAAAGAGTTATCTTCCTACACTTGGAGAGTGTGAACAGCCGAAGGGTTCTCTGCCTACACTTAGAGAGTGTGAACAGATGAAGGGTTCTCTGCCTATACTTGGAGAGTGTGAACAGACGAAGGGTTCTCTGCCTACACTTCGAGAGTGTGAATAGCCGAAGGGTTCTCTGCCTACACTTGGAGAGTATGAACAGCTGAAGGATTCTCTGCCAACACTTGGAGAGTGTGAACAGCTGAAGGGTTCTCTGCACACGCTTAGAGAGTGTGAAAGGACGGATGGTTCACTGCCAACACTTAGAGAGTATAAAAGGATGACTGTTCTCTGCCTCACTAGGTAGTGGTGGAAGAGCATTTTTGTGAACGCTTCTCCGCCTTGTTGTGGGTGCTAAAGGAGAGTCACTAGTGGTATTAGTGCAATACTCAGAGGGTGCCTCCGGGGAGTAGATTTAGGTTGTGTTTGACTGAACCACTATAAATCTTGTGTCTTTTTATTTTCCACTATTTTTGTTTTTACTTTTTAAATTTGTGGTAGAAAAACCTTTTCTACAAAAGTCACTAAAGTTATTATCGGTTCAATCTTAAAAAGAGGGATAAATTTTTAATTACCAATTCACCCCCCTCTCGGTTAGCCACTAGGATATATGCTTAGGTCTAACAACCTAATTCATATTGAATAAGTTTCAATAGGATGAAGGTTTTCTGCCTACACTTAGAGGGTGTGAAAGGATGATGGTTCTCTGCCGCATCGGGGATTGGTGGAAGAGAGTTTTATAAAGGCTTCTCCGCCTTGCTGTGGGAGTAAAAGAAGAGTCACTTTAGTAATAATTTATTACCTGAAGTGGTAGACTTTAGGGAGTGGATATAGGTCATGTTTAACCGAACTACTATAAACCTCTGTGTCTTTTTATTTTAGCTTCTTTAATTTCTGCAAGTTTATTTTTCTATAGTTGAAACATTATTTTATAAATTTTAAAATTAACTTACTACGAATCATTAATCGGTTTCTAACTTTTAAATCCAAGAGTGTTAAGAAAGTATTAAGATTTTAAAATTATCAATTCACCCCCCCCCCCCTCTTGATTAGCCATGGGACATAAGTTTAGGTTTAACAACTTATTCTAGATTCAACAACTTTCAACCAGTGGTATCAGAGCATTATTTCAAATTCATAAGTTTAGACTACTTTTGATTAACGAGCATGGCTACTTTTGAAAACCAAAACACACCTGAAGGGTATTCGATCACTAAATCTCCTATATTTGATAACAACCCTTTCAATTTTTGAAAAACACGCATGTCTATATTTTTATAATCACTTGATTATCGTATGTGGATCATAGTACAAAAAGGGTATACACGACCAACTAGATTAGTTGATGGCATTAGATTTGAAATTTCCTTTAAAAAATGGACTGCAGAATAATGTAACTTTGTAGAACTCAACGCTAAATATTTAAACAGTTTCTTTTGTGCACTTAAGTTAGAAGATTACATGCGGGTTTGCACTTACAAAAGTGGAAAGGACATATAGGATAGACTTTATATAACTTAGAAGGGACTAACAAAGTTAAGCAATCGAGACTTAATATCTTGTTACATGACTATGAATTATATCACATGAAACCCAATGAATCTATTTCTGACATGTACACAAGATTCACACAGATAGTCACTTCTTTGCATGCACTAGGTAAGAAATTAACGAATGCTGAAATAGTTAATAAGATTCTCCATTGTTTTCGTACTACTTATGATGAAAAAATAATTACTATTGTAGAGTCTACAGACTTTAATATCTACTTTATAAATAATCTTTTTGGATCACAAATTGCTTGCGAGCAAAGAGTGAGTTAAAGAAAAATTGATGTAGGAGAGCCATGAAAGGAGAAGAATATTGCACTGAAAGTGGAGGAGTCGGAGAGTGATCTATAACAACCTGAGGATGAGGATGACATTACCTTAATGACTAGGCAATTTAGGAACTTTCTAAAGAGGAAGTAGAAGAGATGCCAATAATGGAATAGAGGTAAATTCCATAAGAACATTAAGGTTTCAAATGATGTGATTTGCTATGAATGTAAGGAAACCTAGACATGTAAAATTTGATTTCCCAAAACTTAAAGCCACTCCTAGCAAGGAGAAGATAGAGGAGAAATCAAATGTGAAGAAGGGCAAGAAGAAATTCTAATGAGCTTTTTGGGTGGACTCAGCTTCAGACTCATCAAAAATTGAAAAGGAGGAGGAAGTCACCAACTTGTGTTTAATGGCAGATAATCTTGATCAATCAGATCAAGAAGATGTATGTGACTTAAATTATACTAAACTTTTAAAAGTTTTTGAAAGAATACATGATGCATATAGAAAGTTAAAGAAAATACATGCTAGTCTAAATTTGGAATAGCAAGAACTGCATAGAGAGTATAAAATCCTTAGGAAAGATCATGCATTAAAAGATAACAACCACATGAGCTTACTTGATGAGTTTGATGATTTGAATAAGATGAATGAGATTTTAAAAACATCCTATGCTCAATTGGAAAAAGAATTTAAAGGTTTTAAGGATGAATTAGAGAGTGAAAAATATCATTTGAACTATAGTAATAATATTCTAAAACATATGAATACATTTTTTAGATTGAAAGTAAAAGCTCTTGAGGAAAATAGGATACCCCAAACACTTGAAGATTTTATAAATCCTATTTTGAAGCCAAAAGTTTTATAACCCAGGAAGAATTAGAGTAGTTACAAATGATTGAGAAATCCATTTCCTTGAATTAAATGTTACACTTATGGATTGATTGGACATATTTCACACTCTTGTACCTTACATAGAAAAACTTATTTAGTATGGAGACCTAAGATGTATAAACCTAGACATATCATATATGCATCTATTTTTAATTTGCTAAAAGGTGAACCCAAACTAGTTTGAGTTGTCAGGTCTAACATTTGATGATTTTGCAGGCGCGCTCTCATACAAGCCCTCATAAGAGCATTTGGTACCTAAATAGCAGTTGCTCAAAGCATATGACTAGAGAAACTAAGAAATGTATATCGCTGGAAGCCAGAAGTGGATGTAGGGTTATACTTCGAGATAACACCACTGGGAAGGTGGTTGGATCAGGTATTATTGGAAACTTGCAAACATTTTTATTGAAAATGAGACATAGTTGAAGGCTTAAAGCATAACCTTTGGAGTATTACTAAGCTATATGATAAAGGATACAACATTAATTTTTTTTCTACTAGCTGCATATTAAGCCTAAATGATAATGATGTTTTACATGGTTTAAGCATAAATAATGTGTATATGCTAGATTTAAATTGTATGAAAACTCCTAATGCTTTCTATTTAAAAACTATTTCTAATAAATCATGGCTTTGGCATAGGAGACTTTGTCATTCTAGCATGAAAAATCTAAGGAGAATTACCCAAAAGAACTTAGTAAAAGATATACCAAAACTAGACTTTTACTAAGGATCTTCTTTACGATGCATGTCAATTAGGAAAATAGGTGAAGCCCTCTTTTCAGTCCAATAACGATCTTAGAACTAGTAAACAATTGGAGATTTTGCATATTGATCTTTTTGGACCAGTTGGAACTCTGAGTCTAGGAGGGAAGTTATACAGATTTGTTATAGTTGATGATTTTTAAAAATTCACTAGGGTTAAATTTTTATATCATAAGAGTGAATCATTTGAAGAGTTTAGAGATTTTTTTACTTGGATTCAGAGAAAATTAAGATGTGAGATTCTAACAATCCAAAGTGATCACGATGGTAAATTTAAAAATGAAAAATTTGAGGATTTTTACAAAGAGAAATGAATTGATCACAATTTTTCAGCACCTAGAACCCCTCAGTAGAATGGGGTAGTCGAAAGGTAGAAAAAAATATTAATAGAAGCCGCTCGAGTCATGTTTGTAGAATATTCACTTCCTAAATATTTTTAGGCTGGACTAGTTAGCATGGCATATTATGTTCTGAATAGGGTGAACATCATATCAAATTTGAATAAAACACCCTATGAATTACTTAAGGGAAGAACACTTAATTTGTCACATTTGCATGTTTTTGGATGTAAGGTTTTCATACACAATAATGGAAAATCTATCTTAGAAAAATTTGATCCAAAATCAGATGAAGAAATTTTTCTTGGATACACTAATGTTGGAAAATCTTATAGAGTATTTAATAAAAGAACTTTGGTTATTGAGGAGACCACACATGTTATGTTTGATTAATATAGAGTTTTGAAAGAGCCAAATTTAAAAGAGGATGAGATAGAAAATAACTCCCAAAAGATTGAGAAAATTATTTTGGATGAAAAGAAGGAGATAAAAAACCCATTGCCCAGACATTTGAGATTTTCTAAAAACCACTCTAAGGAATTGATCTTAGGTGAACCTAGTGAGGGTGTTAGGATTAGACATGGATTAAGTAAAGAAGTCATTCATTCAGCATTTTTTCTATGATCGAAACCATAAATATTGATCAAACACTTTCGGATTAATTTTGGATTTTGGCAATGCAAGAAGAATTAAATCAATTTGTTAGAAATGAAGTTTGGGAATTAATTGCAAAGCCAAAGGATCAAAGTGTAGCTGGGACTAAGTGGGTATTTAAGAATAAAATGAATAACTCATGAGTTGTTGTTAGAAATAAGGCTATATTGATAGCTAAGGGGTATAATCAGATTGAAGGGATTAATTTCGAGGAGTCTTTTACCCTTGTAGCGAGACCTGAAGAAATTAGGGTATTGTTAGCCTTTGCATGTTTTAAAGGTTTCAAATTATATCAAATGGATGTTAAAAGTGTCTTTTTAAATGGGGTGATTCAAGAGGATATTTAAGTTAAACAACCTCCAGGTTTTAAAAATTCAAAATATCCAAATCATGTTTTCAAATTGAAAAGGGCATTGTATGGATTGAAATAGGAACCTAGGGCTTGGTATGAGAGCTTGAGCACCTTCCTACTTAAGAGATATTTTAAAAAAGGAAGTGTGGGCACAACTCTCTTTTTGAAGAAAATAGGAGAGAATATACTCATTGTATAAATCTATATTGATGATATCATCTTTGGATCTACAAATAAAATTTTTTGTGATGGTTTCTCTAAATTAATGAGTTGTGAATTTGAAATGAGTCTAATGTGTGATCTGAGTTACTTTCTAGGCTTTAACATTAAGCAAATTGAGGAGGGTACATTTCTTAGTCAATCGAAGTAAGTTAAGGATATCCTTAAAAAGTATGAAATGGACAATGCTAAACCTGTCAATACACTTATAAGTTCCTTAGTTCAATTGGATAAGGACACAAAAGAAAACTCTATTGATCAAAAGAAATTTTGATGGATTATTCGATCTTTATTTTACTTGACTGCTAGCAGACCCGATATTATGTTTAGTGTTTATTTGTGTGCTAAATTTTAATCAGATCCAAAAGAATCATATTTCATAGCAATGAAAAGGATTTTGAGGTATCTCTTGGGAACTTAGAACTTAGGAATTTGGTATCCTACATTCAGTTCTTCATTTGAAATAATTTGATATATAGATTTGGACTTTATAGGTTGTAGGGTTGATAGAAAGAGTACTTCTGGAACTTGTTAATTTATTGAAAATTCTTTAGTTTCTTGGTCCAGTAGAAAATATAATTTTATAGCCCTATCTTCTATTGAAGCTTAATACATTGCCTTAGGAAGTTGTGTGGCATAAGTTCATTAGTTGAAATAATAGTTGATTGATGTAGGATTAGTAATATGCATTATTCTAATTTATTGTGATAACACTAGTGTCATTTGCATTTCAAAGAATCATATTTAATATTCTAGAACCAAACTTATTGACATAAGGCACCATTTCATAAGGGATCATGTATCCAAAGGAGAAATTGACTAAATCATGTTTCAACTGAAAATCAACTTGTAGATATTTTTACAAAACCAATAGCCTTTAATACCTTTAGCTTATTAAAAATAAGGCTTGGTGTGATTGACCTGAATGCTTAATTAAAATTTTCTACAAACTTGATATATGTGTTTGTGTATTTTATATTTTTTATTTTTATGTGTGTTTTTTTTTTGTGAATTTAAAATGTATTCACATCAAATTTAATGTTTTTGATCGATCATGTGAATTTTTTTAAGTATTCTATTCATACTGTATGAAATTTATTTCATATTGTACGAATTATGTAGTGTATCGATTATTGGGTAGGACATATTGTATATAATTTTTATTTCCAATATAGTTTGTCTGTACAATCCCCAGATCTTCTGGAGGATATGTATTCATTCATATATATATGTGCATATAGATGGTTATACGGGAATAAGCAGTTATTATTTCTAATCGTACGTATGAACCTGGAGTTCGTACATACAAACACGTGGCATATCGATATGGGGGATGATTCAAAACATCATTAAAATGATCTTAAAAAATTGATCATTCTGGACGAACACCTATTCGTCTGTATGATTATATGGTCAAAAGGTTTGTACAAAAGGATGCCTCGTAACTTGTGCGATTACGAAAAATCATTTCATTTTGAATGCATTCAATCATACATACAAATTTATTTTGTATGTACGAACTCAAGCATCGTATGGTACGAACCTATTTTCGTATGTACGAATGTTCATTTTTCTTTAAATATAAGGTCTTTAGAACTCAAATCTCATTCATTTCAGTAGCCTTTCAAAATCTTCTCATCTTTCAATCTTTCAATGGCAAGCTCTAGCAAGAGGGGTAGACTTACCAAGGGTCCATCCTCTAGAAATGATGAAGATAAATTTTTATCCAAAGCCAATGAAGAATCTTTTCCTAAGTTTGTTTAAGCAAAAATCACACCTTCTAGAGTTCTTCTGCCAAAGAATATTATTTTTCAAGTAATGCCACTTTTTACCTCTACCCATTTTTTTTTTATCCTCACTCTGATTCACTCCTACAATAAAGAAACTTTTCACTATTTTCTTTCCAATATGACTTTTAGCACTAATCAAACTAGGATTAGATCTTATGTTTTGAAGAAGTGAGTAGAAATTACTAAGGAAGATTTGGGGGCATTTTTGAATTGAAGGACCGAAAGAATAAGAGCCCACACTTTGACCACTACTTCTAATTATGATTGAACTGAAATAAATAAAGTGATTAGAGGGATTGAAAAAGTGTGTCATTTGCCTAAGGTATTCACTTTAAACCAAGATGCTAGAATCATTCTGCATGTTCTTAGATCCTCTATAATTTCTAAAGCTCGTGATTGTATTAATATTAGACCTCTTTTTTCCACTATAACTTGCCTGATCATGACTGGTCAACCTATAGATGAAGTCCAACTCATTATTGACTACATTTATGGGCTTTCTAAAATTGACCATGTCTCTCATAAGAGAAAGAAAAACATAGCCTTAGGACACCTTGTGACATACATTCTTGAGAAGAAGTATGATCTAGTTCATCTTGATCCTCATCTAAAAACTCCTACCTACTTTATTGATGCTTCAATCTAAGCTATTTTTTGGTGATATGATGGAAGTGAGGATTCTGAGGGAGAAAGGAGACCACCTGCTCCTACACTTAAACCTACAACTGTGCCTGCTGGTGGACCAGCCGTTCAGGAGATGGTCCACCGCTTTGATCATCTTGGAAGTCATTTTGATCAGCACTTTGATCAAATTCAGACTCACCTACACCTGCAAGATGCTCAATATCAGTAGGATATGAGGTCAGTTTGACTCGATCAACACCAACATGGCTATGATGAATAGTTATTTTAATCTCTTCAACCAGCCACCTCCTCTAGATCAGGGACTCTCATAGTGATAGATGTACTTCTTTTGTGATTGTCTTTGCCAGTTGATGTGATGTGATGACTTTTATAGTTTCTGTTATTGTCTTGTGTTTTGTTTCTATGTTTGATGATCTTAGAATTGATATCATCTGAGCTTAAATATATTGTCTTATTTTGATATCAATAAAAAATGTCATGATTTTATTTAGTTGATTTTGTTCTTTATTTGAAATGTTCTTTATACTATATGATTATCCTAGCTTAATTGATCTAAAAAGTAGTATAATTTGAAAACCAATACAAAAATATAATTTATTAGAAAATCTAAATTTTTAAAATTTTAAGTTAGCTTATAACTCGATCAAGTTAAGACTATCAATCTCATGTTCTTTTTAGACTTACATAATTTTAATATTATTATTACAATTTTGATGTCTTATTATTTTTTATTTCTCTTTTCAATATAAGTATCTTTGTACATCAAGAAATTTAAGCTTTTAGATTATTTATTTTGAAATTATTAATTAAAAAATTGAGAAATGTACAAAAAATGAAAGAATGTGCAATGATTCATAATTTGAAAAAAGGCATAAAATTAGCCCAAATAAAAAAAAATGCACAAAGTGTGCCACAACTATTAAAAAGATATGCAATATTGCCACAAGTATATGTTCTTTTCTCTATCTTTTAATCTTCAATTTCAAATCAATCTAATGTTCAATTATATTTTTTATTGGAAATTAACTTAAATTAATTTTCATATCATCACCTTTGCAATAATTCTCTTTATCTAATAGTCTAGAATGATTCATGACCTTGATATATTTAACTTGTTTATGTTATATCTTAATTTAATTTTATTAATATTTATTTTCCTCTAATGACCATTAATCTGGTTATTGTAATTATAACTCAATCTCTTTCAGGATCAATTATCAAAGGCTTCTCATATGACTTGTTACATTTCTATTGTTTTTTTCTTCTTCTCTTTTTGTTGTTATCAAAAAGGGGGGAGAAATATTATTTGTTTGCATTTTATTTGTTTACATTTGTTCATGTTTGTTAGAGTTATTTTATTTTTTCTCTTAAAGTGTTTTATGTTTTATGTGTTTTGTGATCTTTGAAAAAATTTTAAAAAAAAATAATTTATTTATTCTTAGTAGAAATTCCCTAATATTCACATGCTTATTCATTTAGGGGGAGTTAAGAAGAAATTTATGATTAAGGGTTATTCAAACAATAATGGTTTTATCATCATCAAAAAAAGGGGGATTGTTGAGATAGTTGCTATTTAGTTTTGTATGTTTGATATTCTTGCAACTTGTATGTTTTTTATGATTCTAAATATTATTGCTTTAATTATTATTTCTCCTAACATATCTTTGGAAAAGTTGTTTTTCTTTTGTGTGTACTAACATTTTAGGGAAATAATACTCTGGATTGTTGAAGATCTCAAATCAAGATCAGTTTAGAGTGTATTATAAATTGAAGTCTATATTTTTTATTTTATTGAGTCTGAGAGAGTGTGATTATAATTGAGGAACTGAGCACGCACACACACACCAGGGGAGATTCTTAAAATTTATATTTTGAAATTGATCATACAGTACGAAACTAGTTCGTACGGGATGATCTGGTCAGTTATTTTCCCTAATGAATAATGGAATGAATAGAAATGACCCAAATTTTTTCTAATTAAAGATCATATGGATTATATTTTTCATTCGTACCAAGACGATGCCCTCTGGTACGTCCTCGAACGAAGTTCATATGAATGATATTTTTCGTTAGTGCTGGGATGATGCCCTCTAGTACGTCCTCGAACGAAGTTCATACAGACAATATTTTTCATTCATACCAGGACGATGCCCTTTGGTACGTCCTCGAACGAAGTTCGTAGAGATGATATTTTTCGTTCATACCTGGATGATGCCCTCTGGTACATCCTCAAACAAAGTTTATATGGATGATATTTTTTATCACACCGGGACAATGGGCTCTGGTTCATCCTTGAATGAAGTATGTATGGATGATATTTTTTTATCTTACCGAGTCGAATGGCTTTTGTCTATTTTTGTTCATTTCATCCAGATGGTTCGTATATACTAACTTTAAAATTTTTTTGTTCGTACTGGATGAACACAGTTTATTCCGGATGATGATAGGGTATGAATACATTTCATATTGATTCATAATGGGTTTGTACGTAATAGATTTTATACTATTTGTACGTATGAAATACGATCATACGGTACGATTGTGGACGGTCAAGTTTGAAAAATTCAATTTTCTAGACAATTTTTCGTGTCTTTTCTATAAAAGGTGAACTAAAAATTGACACTTAATCTTTTTATCATCTAGTCTTCGTGATTTGTAAAGGGAAATTGAAGGAGAGAGTGTGAGAGAATGTTTGAGAGAGTTTTCTTCCTAGTTGAGCTTGAAGGGTAAGGATCTCTGTGTATGATTTGTGTTTCTTCACTCTTCTTCATATCTTTCTAGATTGCTAGTGTGAACATCTTTCAAGAATATCCAGTTCTTTGTCAAAACATGGAGAGTGTAAACTACCGAAGGTTCTCTGCCAACACTTAGACAGTGTGAACAGCCAAAGGTTCACTGCCTACACTTGGAGAGTGCGAATAGCCGAAGGTTCTCTGCTTACACTTGGAAAGTATGAACAGCCGAAGGTTCTCTGCCTACACTTGGAGGGTGTGAAAGGATGAATGTTCTCTGCCTACACTTGGAGGGTGTGAAAGGATGATGGTTCTCTGCCGCACCGGAGATTGGTGGAAGAGAGTTTTGTAAAGGCTTCTCTGCCTTGCTATGGGAGCAAAAGGAGATTCAATTTGGTAATAGTGCAATACATGAAGTGGGAGACTTCAGGGTGTGGATGTAGGTCATTTTTGACCGAACCACTATAAATCTTTGTCTTTTTATTTCCGCTGCTTAAATTTTTTTAAGTTTTTTTTTATGGTTGAAAATTTATTTTACAAATTTTAAAATCAACTTGCTATGAATCATTAATCGGTTTCTAACTTTTAAATCTAAGAGTGTTAAGAAAGTATTAAGATTTTAAAATTACTAATTCATCCCCCCTCTTGGTTAGCCTTGGGACATAAGCTTAGGTTTAACAACCTATTCTAGATTCAACAAGTTTTAACACAGATGCTTTCATTTATCTTTTAGAATCTATCAAGGCTAATGATGTTGTCATTTTGGGAGGTCCATGGGCTGTTGGTGGGTTTATTATTGGTTTGGATCAATGGTCTTCTTCATTCTCTCCCCAATCTTTGGTGGGTATTTTTCCTCCAGTTTGGATTCGCTTTCTTTCCTTACCGCTTTTGTATTAGAACAACACCAATCTTGCTCAGATAGCTTCCTTCTTTGGGCCCCTATGGGTTGATGCTCAAACTAACTCTTAGGAGAGAAATTCATTTTCTAAAGTTTACATGAATATGGATCTTGGGGCCAAGTTCCCTCCTGCAATTTGCATCAGTGGGTTTCTTGGCAAATTTTTCTATAGAGATGAGTATTAGGGGATATCTAACCTTTGCTTTTATTACATCTTTGTTGGGTAGAATGTAAGTCATTGTCCCAATGTTCCTCAAGTTTGCAAATAGCCCTTGCAATAAACCCTAAGCACTTCTACTGAATTGCGTGAAAATTCTATTTTTAGCAAGGATACCAGTAACCCCCCTTGTGACCCTTTAATTGATCCTAATTTTTCTTCCACGATCAAGTTAGCCCTTCATCCACCTCAGTATTAAACTTAAAACTTGTAAAGAGTGAACAAAGGGCTAAATCTTAAAATTTATGGTTTTTAGAGTCTTTTTACATCTAGAAAATCTAGGAGATTAAAGAAGAAGAATTCTAATATTCATATTGGTGGAAAGAAGACTACTCTCGGTTTCTCTAATGGGCAAGTTTTTGAACTGTCCACGCAAGTTCCTTCATCTATGGATGGTGATCTCTACAACATTCCATTCAAGCTCTTAACTTAGGCTTTCTTCATGCATCCAAGGAGCTTTAATCCAAGGAAATATAGAGCCTATTTTCCTCAAGCTACTAAGGATCATAAACGGTTGGAGTAAAATTTTTATCTACTAAGGAAGCAGATGATAGATGGAGGTGGGTATGAATCTTTTTGAGATTTTCTTTGCTCGTATGAGTTGTTTTTTTCTTGTTTTGTTTCTTTAATCTTTGTCGTGCTTTCTTGAGGAATGTTTCTTTGTGATGTATTTTCCTATTTTGTACCCCATGTATACCTTTTAACTTTATTTAAATGAAAATCTTTTTTAGCCAATTAAAAGGATCTTTAACAAATCAAATAAAATCATAATAACTTAGAAAATTGCAAAGTAAATTTTAATCAATCACAAATTAAATATACTTAAAAAAATAAAATCTCGATCAAAAAGTTAAAAAAATATTTAAAATTTTGAATGAAATTCAATAAATTAGTAAAGTGATTAAAAATATAAATAACATCCCAATTGGCGCTAAACTCTTGAAATTATTTACATAGATCACTCATGACCATTACTGATGATTTCGAATGGTTTTATCTATTTAAAAAAAATTAGCCTAATTACATGAATTATTATTTCATTGAATTAGGTTTATTTAAGAAAAATTATAAATAAATGAATAAAAATCCTAAAAATACAAACCAAATTGCATTGAACTTCAAATTAATTCTAAAATTTATTAAAAATTAGAACATCTAAAAACTTAAATAAACATAAAATTCAAAGTTTGGTCAAAGATAATTAATAAAGGAAAGTAAATAATAATAAAAACCTTATTAAATCCTAAAAATTTAGAAATAAATCAACTAAATAAATAAATATTTGAGAAAAATAGTAAAAAAATCTTTTAAATTTTCATAAATTTGAAATATAATTTAAATTAAATAAATAAAAATTTTGATTAACTTAAATAAGTTAATTAAATTAACGGACTCTATGCACTTGATTTAATCCCATAGGAGGAATCAAATGCATAACAATTATGAGTCGAGGATCTTTCAATTGAGAACTTGAAGTTCATGAAGTGATCAATTAACGTGATTCTTTAAAACCTAAATTATTAAAACACTAAAATAAAATAAAGGACACTATGCATTGAATCTGACTCCTTAGGGGGGAATCAAAGGCATTATAATTATGAGGTTTGGAATTTTTAATTAATGACTCTTAGCACTTATGGGTTATTGAGCTTTATGTTATTTAAAACCTAAAATAAAAAATTTTAACATTTAAAATATACGAAATCTTAAATGATATGTATCTTGGTTATGATGTAAATGTAAATTTTTAAATGTATGTTTAAGATTTGTTGTATAGCAAGATTGAGTTGTACAATGTCAAGAGTTATAAGAAGATTAAAGATGATTACTTATACATATAAAAGTTCCAAAAGAAAATGATTCTTGTTTTTTTAAAAAAAAATTTTGGAATCTTAAAGAAGATCTTGGAGCCCCAAGATAAAAATTAAAGTACGAAGTCATATTTAAAATTATATGGTATAGGATGTAGAAATCCAAGCTAGTTGTGGTGGAACTTGACCACCTTTACATTACAACAAACCTTTGGTTATACTTTGCTTACATTATAAATGAATAAAGTTTTATTTATGCACTACTTTTGTACATCATCGCATTGCAATGTTGAGATGCATTTGCATATTAATGTGTCTTGATTAAAGTTTCTAAATTAAATATCTTTGAATCCTCTTGCATAGAGCTATTTTATATGGCATTCTTAAGGTATTGGTTGGCACTTATGATGTTAATTGGAAGTTCAGCCTAGACAAACATAAGTCTGGATTGTATAAACTCTTCAATTTTTCTTGTCCTTGGCAGGGTTATTCAATCAACTAAAATTTAAAGTTTAAAATATATACATCAAAAGTCTAAATATTTTCTTTGTTACTTTTAAACTAAAACTTCTCTTTAAATTATTATAAATTTAAAAAGTTTAGTCTTCACTGCAATCCAGTGTTTTCCCTTTTGAGATGTAATTAATTATAGGAGTTTTCCTCTATAGGGTGTCTATAACCTAGTGAAAACCCATAATTTATATTTCTATCAGGGGCGGAGCCAGGATTTTTTTCTTGTAGGGGCACAAATCATTGAAGTAAAAAAAAAAACCCTCAACCTTTTTTATCCGGGCTTGGGACCGGCATAGGCGGTTTTAAAATTTTTTTTTTAAAATCATTAGATTCATTATAAAAAGAAAGATACAATATATGATAAAGCAGAAAAAAAAAACTTACAATTGAGAATAGAAAATCTTGAGATTCTTCTTATCTATCATCTATAATTTCTCCCGTCTAGTCTTCATTTTTTGAAATCATTGTACAATCAAGTCGTTGTCAACACTATTAAATATATCCTTTTCAATATAAGTAAGTAAACAATCATTCATCCAAGAGTCTCCCATACGATTGCGTAAACGATTCTTTATAATGTTCATTGCAGAAAATGCCCGTTCAACTGTTGCTGTAGCAATTGGCAATATTAAAGCAAGTTTTATAAGTAAGAATACCAAAGGAAAAATATCATTCTTTCTGGTCTCCACCATTTTTTGAGCAAGTTCTTTTGGCCTTTTAAATTCATAAATGCATCATTCGATCTCATATCAATAATAAAACTTTCAATTTGATTGTCTAATATGATGAGATCCATTTCTGAAAAATCTGACGGATAAAATTTTGCAAGACGAATTAATCGTTCTTTATCAAATACTGAAAATGACTGATATGGATTTAAACATGCCACACACATAAGTAATTCTGTGTTAATTTCATCAAACCTGTTGTTGAGTTCTTGAAGTTGCATATCTATAACAGTGTAAAATAATTCGATTTGATAATGATATTTATTTGTTATACTTTCCGTACGACGTCTTGATCTTCCTTGCATCACAAATGTGTCAATCATGTTTGGAACAAATTTTTTTTTTAAAATCATTAGATTCATTATAAAAAGAAAGATACAATATATGATAAAGCAGAAAAAAAACTTACAATTGAGAATATAAAATCTTGAGATTCTTCTTATCTATCATCTATAATTTCTCCCGTCTAGTCTTCATTTTTTTAAATCGTTGTACAATCAAGTCGTTGTCAACACTATTAAATATATCCTTTTCAATATAAGTAAGTAAACAATCATTCATCCAAGAGTCTCCCATACGATTGCGTAAAGGATTCTTTATAATGTTCATTGTAGAAAATGTCCGTTTAACTGTTGCTGTAGCAATTGGCAATATTAAAGCAAGTTTATTATTGACCCAAACAGTAGAATTAAGCTGATGAGTGAATTATAATGAGAACCCCAACGAGTGTCTCCTGGTCTTTGAAGTGCAATTTCTTGATTTAAACCGTGACCTTTTTCAATATCTCAAGAACCTCCAATATAGACCCAAACAGTAGAATTAAGCTGTTGAGTGAATCATAATGAGAACCCCAATGAGTGTCTCCTGGTCTTTGAAGTGCAATTTCTTGATTTAAACCGTGACCTTTTGTAGCTCCTCCACTTTCTAGTTGCTCAATTATTTTGTCATAATGTTTTCCTCTTAGCATATCTCTTCTTTTGCATGAACTACCAATAATATTTAACAGACTTGTCACAATATTAAAGAAAGAAGCAACTTGAACATGATTTTTTACGACTGCAACTAATGCTAACTGGAGTTGGTGTGCAAAGCAATGGACATAATAAGATGAACAATTTTCTTTCATGATTAATATTTTTAGTCCATTAAACTCACCTCGCATATTACTTGCTCCATCGTAGCCTTGTCCACGCAGTTGTGCCACACTAAGCCATACTTCAAAAAAAGTGATTCAATGGCCATCTTTAGATTTTGAGCTGTCGTGTCCCCAACATGAACGATCCCAATAAAACGTTCAATTATACACCCTCGTGAATCAACATAACGTAATGCAATAGCAACTTGTTCTTTTACTGATACATCACGAGATTCATCAAGTAAAATCGCAAATACATCATTTCTTAATTCATTGATTATAACATTTGAAACCTCAATTGCTGCAGCTTCTGTTATTTCTTTTTGGATTTTTGGAGCTATTAGTTTATTATTTCGAGGAGCATTATCCAAAACAACTTTATTTATATCTTCATTATGGCTAGCAAGAAAGCGCAAAAGTTCTAGAAAATTCCCTTGATTTTTAGAATCATCTGATTCATCATGGCCATGAAATGCTAATCCTTGTTGCAGAAGGAAACGTACACAATCAATGCTTGCAGTCAACCGTATATGATAATCTATGCGATTTTGATCAGAAGGTCTTACACAAGCAAATCTGATATCTCTTTCTTGATTCATCAAATCTTCACATTTACGTCTAGCAAGATTGTGTGCACTGTTGATATTACCAATATGAATATTTAATCTTTCCTTTTTTTTCCAATTTTTAAAACCCTTCGTGTCAAAACTGTCACCACTTGCCTGTTCACTATTTTGGGATCTATACATATAGCAAAACAAACAATTGAAATTACTAAACGACAAGAGGGGGGGGTGAATTATAAAAATCTTTTTCTTATTAAAAGTAACCCTAAACAAGAGTTCTAATTTTTTGTTATTTTTGAAATTTTATAACAAAATTTTAAGCAAGTTTTCTTCCACAAAATTTCACATGCAATAGATATGAAAAATTAAAAGCAAAGTAAAACGTAAATAACGATAAGGAAAGAACACACCAAGATTTTTATAGTGGTTCGGTCAAAATATAACATATCAAAAAAATTTGTTTCCGCAGAGCTTTGTTGAATTTGTATATTATTTTCCTCACATATAATTTCCCGATCAACTCCTTCAAATTTTCTTTTGAAATATCTTTCCATATCTAATTTTAATTAAAACTAGATTAAAAACTTTATGTTTGTAACAAAAAAAAAAGAATATATGCTAAATAAAAGATAAATAACTAATAAAAATTACCTTTCAACTGCTACGGAGGTAACAAAACAGTAGAGCACTTGCAATCCGTTGCTTATGAAAATGTGCCTGAAAGCAAAAATTACAACATTTACCTTAAGTCCTTAACAAAGATGTAGCAGAAAATTATCAGAAAAAAAAATCTCTAAATTCTAATGGCAGTTTTCTCACAGAATCATTATAATATAATTCTCTTAATACATCATTTTTCAAAAAGCTGCTTGACAGAAAATCACCGAAGGTTTAAGGTTACCTTCTGAATCTAAAAACTTCAAAGCTGGCGCTGGTTTGTCTAATAGATAATCACCGAAGGTTACCTTCTGAATCAAAAAGCTACTTTACAGAAAATCACCGAAGGTTTTCTTTTGATTTCTGAATCTAAAAACATTAGAACTCATAAGGAGAAGAATATTACCCGCCAATCTGCCGTCCCCGTCGCAAGAAGTCGATCCACGGTGAAGAAGAATGCAGCGACGCTGACGATGAAGAAGAAAGCAACGGCAACGACGTTTCTTTTCCCCTCTCAAACCTGTATCCTGCGGCTCTTTTTTTTTCTGTCTGCCCGCCTTTTAGGGTTCTGCTTACCTAAAATAAATCAGCATTTATTTTCTTGCCTAAAGCATCCTAAAAAAACTACAGCAATAATGATATTTACTTAGACATTAATAAAAATTCAGTGGGGGCCCGTGCCCCCAGGGCCCCCAAGGTAGCTCCGCCGCTGATTTCTATAGTAGGTGAAGAATCACGTGGATGCAAACTATAACTTTATTTGTCTATTTTGTTTTATAATTAAAATGATAGGTGAATATTTCTTTTATCATTTAGAAAGAATTGAACATTTCCGATGATGTGTTTGATTATGAAAGTAAAATTCATTTATTTTATCAAATCGATAGTAAAATATTAGTCTTTTATTTGGGATAGTATAATATTAGGGAATATAAATTTGGCCAAAGAAATATTAAAGTGAATCTTGTGGCATATTTTTATTTATCCATAATACAAAAATGAGGTCAATAAGTTACTATGAATCATAACAATTTTACTTCTAGTTTATGTTCAACATATAATAGAGTTAAACAAAGTTTTCACTCAATTTCAGTGATTGTATCTCCTAAGATCTAAGAATGCTAGCCATTATATATCTATGCATGGTAAAGTTTAGTTTTAAAGCCCAAATTTATAACTCTATTTCTCTATGGAGGTGGTAAATCAAACTTATTTTTAAATTTGTGCAAGGCCTAAGCAAGAACTAAATTAAGAACAATGAAATTAATATTAAGATTTAATATAGTTCATTATTAAGATCCAAACTTAAGCATACATAATTTCTTACATGTGATAAGCCAAAAACAAAAGCTTTAGCTAGTTATGAAACACAAAGTAAGAAAAACAAGATTCAATTAATTACAAACACAAACTATAATATAGAGTTCATGAATAGATGTGACTGAAAAGCTCTTCTTAATATTATACAAATTCTTCTTACAATAAAAATTTACTTTATAATATCATTACATTCATAAAATGACTTAGTTCCACGATGCTCCAAAGTACCACTGCTATGGTGCTTCGACTTAATCAACATGTCATTTCATCGTGGTAACTAACATAACTATTATGTTACAGTGTCTATGCAATTTGGTACTGTGTCATCTTCAACACTGCATTCTTGTTATGTTCTTTGTGCTACGTTACTCATGTGGCACTTTGACATGGTGTTTCCTTTAATGTGTTATCTTTCTCTCAAAATTTTTGGTTAATGTAAAGGGTAGAACATTATAGAACTCCCTGGTTTGGTGTTGCAGAACTTTTTCTTTTTTAAAAAAATTTCCCTTTCATGAAATTCTCCTACACAAAAACTTTAAATGATGTCCTTTCATAATAAAAGAGGACACCCATCTTTCACAAAATTTTTTAATAATAGAGATCTTTTGCGAGCAACTAAAAGATTGGTTTATGAATTCAACATAGGTTAGCTCATCCAATCCACTTCAAGGATATTGTAAAATCTCTTGGTAGAGGAACTCAGGCAAGTCTTGGTTGGCTGACACAGGTTATGGCTAAAGAGAATAAGGAGAAGATGCTTATCAAAGCTAAAGGTATTGTAGGGTTACTCCAATGCCCATAAAGGAGAGATGCTTCTCCACCTTGGTGAGAGCCGAAGGAGGGTATTTTTCCAACTTACTGGATGTGTAAGAAGAGATTTAGTGGAATTTCTAAGGAGATGACTTGGGGAGTAGATGTTGGTAAAGTTGACCAAATCATTAAAAATGATTTTCATTATTTTTAATCTCTTACACATACTTTTTATCAATCTAATTTTCTAATTGTAAGAATTGATGTGTAAAAATATTTGATATTGCAAGCTAATACTTTTAGTTTTTCCTCATAAAATAATTTTTATTTACAGGAAATTTTATTATTTAGCATTTTATCACCATTTTATTTTCTTATTATGATAGCTTGATGATTTGTTAAAAATATTTGATATTTCATGCCAAAACTTTTTAAATAAATTTTGTTTAACAAAATAGTTTTGAAAAAATGTTTTAAAATAATTTTAATAGACAAGAAAATTTAATTTTAAGCAAGTATTAAAAAGGGGTTTTAATTTTTCTAGTTTTTATCTAGCTCTTCTTTACTTTTAAATAAAAGAATAATTAATATTAGTGTTTTAACATATAAACTCTTTTACATAATGTGAAAATAATTTCACATACACCTAGACAACCCCCGTCACCCCTCTCTTGCACTGGTAGGTTTAGAGTAACACCATAGCACTTACACTTTATCCTTCCCACATTAGGCTCAATATCCATTCACTCATCCCTAGTTTGGAAGGTACACTCGCTCTGCAACCACATTCTCTTTATTAGCCGTGGGTGAATTTGATTTTTTTTCTTCATCCTCTTCAAATTTGGTATTTTTGCATTATCAGATTTTTATCCTCTTAATGAATGATTGAAGCAACTTTATAGGGTTTGAATTTTCCATTATAGGAGAGTCGGTCACAATTGTGATGGGATTTAAGAAGAAATGTAACATCATCCATCACTCACATTGAGATGTATAGATAAAGATAGTTTGAAAAATAATCATAAATTAAGGAATCTACATATTACTCTTGTCCATAATAAATTTAAAACAATTAGTTATATTTAATTTCCCTTTTCATAATTTGGTGATAGCAATAATTTTTCATCTTAAATTTACATCTCATTTTTGTAATTAGCCTTGCAATGGGCTAATTAAATTGGGGCCTCTTAAACACAAGTATAGGCACTTCATATTACGTATTAATTAAGTCATCATTGGGATACTCGCCATAACTAGTCCTAGCTTTCAGGAGAAGCAATTGCTATAAGGGATGGTTAGAGGTAAACAAGTGTAGCGTATTAGATGTTCTCCCTAAAAGGCAATACATGAGGGCTTGCCTAGGCATCATAGACCTATGAGCCATCACCTCTAGTAGGTCTCACTGAAGGATTCGATTGAATCTATTTGAGCCTTAGATGCAACTCATCTTACCATGGACTATTAAACCAATGCAATTACCAATGGTTAAGGCTACTTGACCACCGTAGACAACCCCACTCTACTTCTGGAAGAACATTCCTAAAAGGCTATAACTATGATCTCTTAGCCATGAACAATTACATAAGCTTGCTACCTCTTACGTCTAAAAGAACGCACCCTTCGACTTCGAAGGGCCTGAATACTATCCCAATAGATTTGCCACCATGATTACAGAGGATTTGCCATCACAACATTGCCATCTAAATTGTGCCTCGAGGAAGTCAATTTGGTAGGCCACGTGTCCATGGTAACGTATAATAAAAGGTCACAAATTATTATTTCTGTTCGTTTAGGTCTATTCTTTCATGTAGCCTTCTAAATATTATAAATAAAGCAAAAGTTGCATCTTTTGAATCTTATAAACTTTTATATTTTGGATTCTTGAACATTTTATAGCTCATTATATTGTGCTATATTCCAGCTTTCTTAGGATCACACATTATTTTCTTCCAGGTTACATAGAGCTCTCACTTTCCAAACTTTTCTGAACTCATCTCATCTCCCCTAACTTGTGTCTTAAGATTATTTGTAAGTAAAGTTGTGTATCATTCACGAATAAATTTGGATGTAGCACACACTAGTTTTTTAAGTTAGAGTAATCCAACCAGAGAAAACTAAATAAATAAATTTTTCTTTAAAAAAGCACCTATCCCGATTTGACAATAAAATGTAAGTCCTCCACATATTGTATATATCGAACAAGCAATAATGGATCAATATTAAGCATAAGTATTGTTCTTTCTTTTACAGCATAAATGTAGAAGACTTCTTCGATCATGATTGGAATAGGGGAATAAATGTCCAAGTAAGCAGTCTTGACTAGGGTAAGATGAGGAATGGTGGAAATGAGGTATTAGATGCATAAAACAGTTACATCTGAACAAGAAAAAAACTTTGAAAGGCAAAATTTAAATAACATATATATTATATCAAAAAATTAATTTCTAATGTCGGACAGATATTTTTCAATCGTATAACATCTTGTATTAGCATATGTTAGCATAACTATTTTTAAACCATAAACCAAATTTTTTTCTTTTGATTCAACCCAAAATAGTTAACATTGTTTAAATTTAGGCAAATTTTTATTTCTTATTTAACCTCACAAACGTGAAATAAAAACCTCCACAAATAAATATGAAAAAAAGAAAAAAACTGAGGGGCTATTTAGTTTGATTAAAAATTAATGTCAAATATTTTAAATACATTGATTTTAAAAAGTTTGATGTTTAATTTGATAAAAAATGAAAGCAACTTAAAATTTTAGAGTATTTAAAATTAACTACCTAATTTTTTATGTATTCAAAACTCTTTCTTTTTTCTCCAATTCTAAATATTTTAAATACATTACATTAATTTTGTTCATACAAGATTGTATGTTATTCTACATTCTTTTATTAACACAGCAATCAACAACTAATACAAATGGAAAAGAACCCTACTTATTATGTAGATGAATGAATAACATTTGTTGCGTCCTGGAGTATTCATGATGGTAGAGAAATATAAAGTTTAATGTCTTTGCATTGTACGAATATCCAACATGCAATCATATAAGAGAGAGGGTGTAGCATTTATGAGACACCAAGATTTTTACGTGGAAAACCCCTAAAAAGGGGGAAAATCCATGGGGCCTAGCCCAGTTTGAATGAATCCACTAGTATTGCAGTTGATTACAAATGAGGCCCTTCCTTGGGGGAAGGCCTTGGTTTGAAGTACATCATATGTGTTGCAAATTCAGGTCGATGAACTATGTTTTGATGATTGGTAAACACTCTTACTTGTCTTGGACTGCCTTTTACTACTGACTTTTTAGGAATCAAAGAACGGACGGAAAAACGGAGCTAGCTCAAGAATGAGTAGATTAGGGTAGAGTCAGTCTGTAATTTTATTTTTCCTTCTTGAGTCAATTGTAATGATTGGTGTGACTGATGCAAAGTAACCCTACACACACACACTTGAGAGATTTAGAACTTGTGTTTTTACTCACATCGTCCCGGACGATATTTATATCGTTCCGGACGATCAAGTTCAAAACAGAAGTTCTAATCAGGCTTTCTTGTTAAGGCAGTCGTAATTAACTCATCGGTCTGGACGATAGGCTTAACACAGAAAGAATTTGCCGACATAATCAATTTAAGTATTCTGTACTTTAGGAAATCTGCCAGGACGATATCACACAATTATGCCTAAATTAATCCAAGAATCAATGAAGTAATTAAGGATGATTGATACGATCGTATCGTCCCGGACGATCTAAAGATTGGCAAGGACGATCGATTCTAAAATCCTTAGTCAATCCTGGACGATAAATATCGGCCAGTACAAATTCAGGGCGATGTGCTAAACGATCTGTATCGTCCAGATCAAATTCAGGGCGATGCTCTGGACGATTTTCCTCTGATTTGAACTAATCGGCCAGGACATTCTTGAGATCGTCCGAGACGATCAAGAAAATTTTTAATCGTCCAGTTTGCATTCAGAGCGATGCTCTGGCCGATCCTATGAGATTTGTACTGATCGGCCAGGACGATTTAAATATCATCCTGGACGATAAAGTCGGCAACTTGCAATTAATGAGCCCCTTTGAAGATCTTCTATTTGAGAGCTTTAGTTCAACATTTTTTGATATCCTTGGCTGCTGTCTTGACCTGAGAAAACCTAAAGGAGAGAGAGAGAGAGGGAGAGAGAGAGAGAGGATCTTGTGATGGGGAGCTTGTGAGGGGATTCACAAGGGTTGCTCCAAGCATTGTTCCACTTCTTCTTCCCTAGAGTCTCTTGTCCTTGGAAGGGTTGGGAGAGGTAAGTTTCGACAAGTGATCATGGTTCTCTGCCTGCTTCAAGAGGAAACAAAAGGAGTTGGGTTCTCTGCCTTGCTGGGTTTGGCAAAAAGGAGGTGTTTTTGTGAGGGCTCCTCCGCTTAGCTATGTGGGAAAAAGAAGGGTCACGTTGGTAGTGCAATACTCGGAGGGCGCCTCCGGGGAGTGGACGTAGGTCGAGTTGACCGAACCACTATAAACCCTTGTGTTCTTGTTTTTTCTGCTTTCGCATTTATTTTCTTCCGCACTTATTTTTGTGGTGATTTGATTTATGATATTCGTTCTTTTTGCTTAAAGAAATTTTTAAATACCAATCCACCCCCCTCTTGGTTAGCCTCGGGCCAGTTCTATAGGGCTTAACATCCCTAACGAACTTTCAAGTGGTATCAAGGCGGGATTATTAAAAACTGAGTTTGAAAACTTTTTGAATTTGATCCATGGCTAACTTTGGGAGTCATAACACAACTGAAGGATATTCGATTACACGACCTCCCTTGTTTGATAAACTATCTTTTGATTTTTAGAAAACCTGCATGGCAACATTTTTACAATCTACTGATTATCGCATGTGGATGCTTATTAAAGTAGGGTATTCTCCACCTTCTCGTGAAATCAACAGAATTAAAATGAAAGTTGCTTTTAATGAATGGAGTTTCGAAAGAGATTTAGCTCAATTGAATGCAAAATATTTGAACTGCTTTTTCTATGCTTTAAAATCAGAAGACTACATGTGTGTTTCCACTTACAAAACTGGTAAAGAAATTTGGGATAAATTGTGTATCACTTATGAAGGCACTAATGAAGTTAAACAATCCCGTTTGAATATTCTTTTGCATGACTATGAACTTTTTCGTATGAAACCTTCTGAATCTATTTCTGACATGTATACAAGGTTTACTCAAATAGTTATTTTATTGCATATTTTAGGAAGAGAACTTTCGAACTTTGAAAAAATAAATAAGATTTTAAGATGCTTACCTTCGTCGTTTGATGCTAAAATCACTGCTATAACTGAATCTAAGGATTTAAACACCTATTCGATTGCCAACTTATTTGGCTCACTCATTTCTTACGAGCAAGGAGTGAATCAAAGAAATCTTGATGCACGTGAGAAGAAGAAGGAGAAAATGGTGGCACTGAAGGCGCACAAATCGGATTCTGACTCTTCTGGGTCTGAAAGCGATGAATTTGACTTTATTACAAGGTAATTCAAAATCTTTCTAATGAAGAAGCAAAAGCATCATTGGAGAAAAGGTAAAGATAATAAATATTCAAAGGGATCTTCTAATGTTGTATGTTATGAATGCAGGAAGCACGGACATGTGAAAGATGACTGTCCTCCACTTAAGATGCACAAAAGCAAGGAAAAGAGTGAGGAGAAATCCAAATTTAGAAAAGATAAAAAGAGACTTCAAAAAGCATTTTGGGCCGATTCTGCGTTAGATTCATCAGAGACGGAACCAGAAGATGAGACAACAAACTTGTGCTTGATGGAAGATGATAATATTGATCAAGAAGAAGTATGTGAACTTTCCTATGATCGACTTCTTCAAGTTTATGAAAAAATTCATGCATCATATAAGAAAGTCAAGAAAACTCATGCTAACTTGAAATTAGAATTTTCGAATTTAAAAAAAGAGCATGCAATTATGACTAAAGATCACTCAACAATAGATTCAAATCATATGGCCCTACTTGATGAATTTGATGAGTTAAACAAAAATAATTATGAACTAATTGAAGAGCATGAGTCACTAAAAATCACACACACCTCACTTGAATCTGAATTTAAGAAGTCTAAAGAGATGGAGAAAAGTTTAAGGATTGAGAATGAGGTCTTAAAAAGCATAAATTTGAAGATTCAAAATGAATTAGATAAATATAAGAAAACTAGGATAACACCTACTCTTGATCAAAAGCCAAAACCTAAGAAGAGGCATTATAACTCAAACCACTTAAGAAACCCTTTTCCTAGTGTTAGATGTTTTTCCTGTGGCATGCTAGGACACATCTCACACACTTACACAGTTCACCATAGTACACATTGGGTGTGGAGACCTAAGTTGCATAATCCACAGCATACCACACATGCACTGCATTCTACTTTTCATAAGAAGGGACCCAAACATGTTTGGGTTCCTATATCTGACATTTGATAATCTTGCAGGTAGGCTCTCACAAAAGGCCTCGTGAGGGTATATGGTACCTGGACAGCGGATGCTCTCGACATATGACTGGTGATGCCAATCAGTTTGTTTTGCTGGAGTCCAGGACTGGATCCATGGATACTCTTGGAGACAACACCACCAGGAAGGTGGTAGGCTCAGGTATAATTAGTAATTCCAAAAATCTTATGATTGAAAATATTTTGCTTGTAGATGGATTGAAGCACAACCTGTTGAGCATCAGTCAACTTTGTGACAAGGGCTTTTTCGTGCAATTCTTTGCAAATTCATGCATTGTAAGTTTAAGTAACAATATTATTTTGCAGGGAAAGAGGATCAACAATGTATACATGCTTGATTTAAATAACATTGAATGTGCTGCTTCTTTTTGCTTAAAAACAATGGTTGATGATTCATGATTGTGGCACCAGAGGCTATGTTATGCAAGTATGAAAATCCATAGGAAAGTGACCCAAAAAGACCTAGTTAGAGGTGTCCCCAAACTCAAGTTTTCAAAAGACCACTTGTGATGCCTGTCAACTAGGAAAGAAAGTCCACTCCACCTTTCACCCTATTAAGGACATTAGCACCTCTAGACCTTTAGAAGTTCTTCACATGGATTTGTTTGGACCTATTAGCACAGCCAGGTTGGGAGGAAAAGTCTATGGTTTGGTAATTGTTGATGACTACTCGAGGTTCACTTGGACTAGATTTCTTTCACATAAACATGAGTCTCTTGAGGAGTTTAGAACATTTTCTACTTGGATTCAGAAAAGCTAGGTTGTGAGATCTTGACCATCCATAGTGATCATGGGGGAGAGTTTGAGAATGAAAGGTTTGGAGATTTTTGTGAGGACAAGGGGATTAGCTACAACTTCTTAGCTCCTAGGACCCCTCAGTAGAATGGGGTAGCAAAAAGGAAGAATCGGACCTTGAGTTACACCATGTGACAACTGAAAATCAACTGGCTGACATCTTTACTAAACCACTGGCCTTCGACACTTTCAGCTCTTTAAGGACAAGATTGGGTGTGATCGACATAACTGCATAAACTTGATCTTCTATTTCTTTTAGTTGCTTTTCCTTTTTTGCTCTTTGTTTTCTTTCTCTTTTACTCTTAATTTTTTGATTTGATTTACTTTCTTTTTTGTTGCTTTTCTTTCTTAAATTTAGCTTTCAAAATCATCGCTGAAATGATATCGTATGCATTGTCCTTGCTTTTAAAATTTGTAGTCAATATTTTATATCTCTTAATCTAATAGATGGTAAAAATATTTCGTTGATTGTGTCTCTTTCTCTAACCTATTTTAATGGCATAGTTTTCTTTTCTAATCAAAAATTTATTTCAAATTAAAGATTATGTATGAAATTTAGATCCTTTCTAAACTCGCTTAAGCAAATCTATCTTGTATTTATAATGCTTAAAGTCTTTTTGTCACATCAAGATTTCTCGTTACTCTTGTCATTAGTTATTGATTATGTTTTGTGGATAGTTCTTCTCTATGTTAGTGCGAGAGCCCCTATTCTCTAATATCTAGAAGATATACTCATAACTAAGAATCATTTTTAAGAGTTGTAAAAGAGAATGGAGCTTGCAAAAATAAATAAAATTTGCCAATGATGCCAACAAAAGATGCGCAATGATGCCAAATTAGAAAAATTATATATCAAAAAGAAAAAGATGTGCAAAGCACCAATCAATTTACAAAAGGCATAAAATGAGCCAACTAAAAAGCAAGCTCCTCTCTCTTTTCAAAACTTTTAAAAACTTAGAAATTTTCATGTATCAAAGGTTTGATTTTGATTGTTTTGCAATTGTGACAAATTTACTTTGGTTCATTATTCTATAAGATATTTTTTTTCTTAAACCAAGTGATGAATGGATTCTTTTTCCTCATATCCAATTGATTTTTTGAGTTAGGTCATTGATTTTAAAAGACGATTCTACCCTAAGAGAAAGTCCGAGCTAAGGGTAACCATGATCGGATATCCTACAGTTCTTTGGATTGTTGATGTTGTTAACTCATTAACTCACAAAATTTTAAAATCAATCACATGGAATACTACATCATCTTCATGCCTTGGTAAAAAAAAAAGGGTGTCTTGTGGTTTGCTTTAGTTCTTAATTCCCTCCTTTTTGAGATGTCAAAAGGGGGAGTAGTTTTATGTTGTTTTCTGCACTTTCAATTCTGTATGTTACACTACTGTTTTTTAGTTATTTATCATAGTGTTTTGCCATCATTAAAAAGAAGGAGATTGTTGATAATTCAGGTCGATGAACTATGTTTTGATGATTGAAAAACACTCTTACTTGTCTTGGACTTCCTTTTACTACTGACTTTTCAGGAATCAACGAACGGACGGAAAAACGAAGACAACTCAAGAATGAGTAGATTAGGGTTGAGTCAGTCTATAATTTTATTTTTCCTTCTTGAGTCAATTGTAATGATTGGTATGACAGATGCAAAGTAACCCTACACACACACACTTGAGAGATTTAGAACTTGTGTTTTTACTCACATCATCCCGGACGATATTTATATCATTCTGGACGATCTAGTTCAAAACAGAAGTTCTAATCAGGCTTCCTTGTTAAGGCAACCGTACATAACCGATCGGCCTGGATGATACTTATATCGGCTAGGACGATAGGCTTAATATAGAAAAAATTTGCCAATATAATCAATTTAGGTATTATGTACTTTAGGAAATCGGCCAAGACGATCGTAAGATCGGCCTGGACGATATCACACAATTATGCCTAAATTAATCTAGGAATCAAGGAAGTAATTGTGAGAGCTCATTTCTTTGATTTCCATCCGGGATCGTCCAGGCCGATTTTGGATCATCCTGGGATGATCAGTGCATGGCAAAAGTCAGTGAGCATGGTTTTTATCGTCTGAGAAAATTAATTATTGTCCTGAGATATCGTCCTGGATGATTGGATTTTGTTCACATTGTCCTAGACGATGTGGCGATCGGCCGGGCCGATCAGGTTTGTTTTAAAAGAAAATCAGCTCATTTCAAAGAGAGAGAGAAAATCATTTTTATAAAAATAAATATATGAGGAGAGAGAAGGAGAAGGAAAGCAAAGGAAAAGCTGGATTTTGGAGGCCGCGAAGTGCTTTTCGTCCGTCGCCTTTGTTGGAAGGATTGTTTATCTCGCGGTAAGGACTCTGAATCCTATTTCTATTTTCGAAGATGTTGAGTTTTGGTCGTTTTGTGAAAAGAATTGTGTTTTCGTTATCGATAAACGCACCGCATTTTGTATTGATGAAACTTTCACCGCACAACTTTTGATATGTTATTGATATGATTTTCCTACACATTTTGAGTATTTTCTGTAACGATTCTACCGGTTATTTTGGGTTCTGTGCGATTTTGATCGAATAGATAAATATCAGGTTGTTGATTGATGTTGCTTCAGTAGAATATAAGTCTTATAATGTTGTCGTGCACGTTCTGTATTAATTTGGTAAATAGTGATTTTTTAGGAATGTTTGTGTAAATTCCGTATACTAACGTTATGCCGCTGGATTTTTGTACGATTTCCAATTTTTCTGAAATTGATGATTTGAATTGATATGCATACGAATGTGAATATAATTTGCTATACTGTTCTAATACTGAATACTGAAAGATAAGTGGAGCCTGGTTGAACCGTTGGTTAGAGATCGACTTGACCTGTACAGAATGGTGGGCCGACAGGCTTTCCTTTAAACTATCGATCATTGATATAACGATTAAGAGTCATAAGAAGTTTAATATGCCGACGGGCACAGAGTGACGACTCTTATGGAACCAATGGATGGATATCTACAACAACACTATAGATTTCTACAACAGCACTATAGATTATCGAATAGCCAGCGATTGTACTTGTTCAGTAAGACTATTGTATTGAAATGCATGTGTACGGCATTGACTCGTGATGGATTTATTACTTTATTGATTTGGATTTACTGACAGATTTACGGACTTACTGTTATCGTACGATTTCATTGATATTTATATTCTATCACTGCGCATTGCTACTTTTAATATATACTGTATGGATATGGATACTATAATTGATTCATTGATATTATTGCTTCTACACTGTATTGAATTACTGCATTTGATTCATTGCTAGTATAGACTGGGCTTTATTGTATTGATTTCGATCGATTTAATTGACCAGATAGTATTGTTTTGATTGATTCGATTTGATACGATTGATTTGACTGTTCGACTGATTTTCTACTATTTACGGATTCTTCTGAGATTTGAAGTGTTTTAAGTGAGCTTGATGGAGTTCCTCCTACTGTTTATTGATTCTTCTACCGTTGCATTGAGTACTGATTTGATTTACATATTTGCATAGATTCACTGATCATGTGAAATAGACTGTTATGGATTTGATTGACTGACATGCATATTGTTTCTAGTACCGTGCTTTGATTTCAGTTATAGGTATTAGGTGACCTGCTGGGCTTTTTGAACCTCATTATATGTAGTTAATATTTTCAGGTCAGGGCAAGGGAGCAGGAGATTGAGGTTGATCAGGAATCTCCAGGTTTTTGTTCTTTTGGTATTAGTGATTTTTTTTGTGCTCAGGACAGGATAGATTTCAGTTCATATGTTTTTAGTGTAGCTCCTGAGTATAGTATATGACCTTTTGGGATATGAATCGACTTGTACATTGATATTTTAAATGTTATAGATTTTTGCTAGACTGTTTGATTGAAGTTATAGATAGCTCTGGTAAATTGTTGATGGATTGCTCGAAATTCTTTCCAAGTTAGATCTTGGGGCGTTACAAAATAAGATAACCGCACAATGCATTCTTCAATAGGAGAGCCACGAGCAGTTATATAGATAAGAAAAAAAAAACTCATTTACGGGCTCATCTCTCGGTATCTCAGAGAAAGAGGAGAAGAAAACCCTCAAATTCCTCCGCTCTCTTCCGTTGGTTCGCCCGCATCTGATGCCACCGAGCCCGGCGACCCAACCTCTCCCCATCTTCGCCTCTGACGCCCAACCCGCCTCCGACGTCGCCGATCCCGTCGACGTTCGGCTTTGATTCATTGGACCTAAAATTAACTAAAATTTATTTCATCCTTAATCGAGAGTTCTCTCTTACGTGTAAGAGGGGTAATTAACTATGGGCGCTTGCGCTCATAGGAAGTAATAACCCCAGATCTATAAACCCTGACACATACCCTCAGGGGAAATCTGTGTTCAATTTCAATCTGACTTAAGGGAAGTGGAATCCTACGGCTGTAAAGCGAGATTCGTGCATTCGTGCCATTTTTCTTGAGCCAAATTATATTCTGTCACTGCGCATTGCTACTTGTTAATAGATACTGTATGGATATGGATACTGAATTGATTCATTGATACTATTGCTTCTACACTGTATTGAATCTGCATTTGATTCATTGCTAGTATAGACTGGGCTTTATTGTATTGATTTCTGATCGAATTTAATTTGTTTATTCTTTAAGATAGT
>NW_021318826.1:47841-98139 GCF_001605985.2 Dendrobium catenatum | reverse complement strand
GGCTCCCCGCACTTTTCGACGTCGCTTCTTGCTCCCTGTCGCTATTCGGTTCCGCTGCTTCGCAGGTGTTGTAGAGATTGCACTCGTTGCTTCTGAGACTCCTTGTGCCGTCCGATTTTGTTGCTGCGCAGGAGGAGAAGATATCCATGAGTCACTCTTTGAATCCTGCATGGTTTGCGGACTTCGACTCCTAGTTTGCTGTAACTCCCTTGCTTTGCTGGAGGAATAGAGATTGCATGAATACTTCTTTGCTTCCTTGCTATTTCGGCTCCATTGCTTCCCCAAAGATGCAGAGATCGCACCATCACTTTTCGCTCTCTCTCTCTCCCCTTCATTATATTATATATTATATAATATGATGTATAATATTATAATTATTATAATCATATTACAAAATAATATATATTATAAAAGAAAAGGGAAGAATTGAAAAAAAATAAAAATAGAATTCAAATAGGTGTCGAAGACCTCGGCCGTCGTACCTTAGTCCGACCGGGATGGTTCAAAATTGGAAGACTTGCGCCGATGATTTTAATGGGCAGATGGTTTTAAAATTTGAAGACCCCGGGCCTCGTATTCAGATCCGGCCGGGAAGGTTTCCAAATTAAAGACCTCACGCAGTCATCTTAGATCCTGGTGGGATGGTTTTAAATTCGAAGCCCCTACGCCGTTGACCTTAGTCCGGGTAGGAAGAAATATACGGCCAGTCCGTCCCGATTTCCCCTCGTGGGGAGTGACGCCAGACGGCCAAAATTCATCCTCATTGTTTTGATTGATTCGATTTGATACGATTGATTTGACTGATCGACTGATTTTCTACTATTTATGGATTCTTCTGAGATTTGGATTTCTTCCTACTGTTTATTGATTCTTCTACCGCTGCATTGACTACTGATTTGATTTCCGTATTTGCATAGATTCATTGATCATGTGAAATAGACTGTTATGGATTTGATTGACTGACATGCATATTGTTTCCAGTACCGTGCTTTGATTTCAGTTATAGGTATTAGGTGACCTGCTGGGCTTTTTGAAGCTCATTTTATGTGGTTAATATTTTCAGGTCAGGGCAAGGGAGCAGGAGATTGAGGTTGATCAGGAATCTTCAGGTTTTTGTTCTTTTGGTTTTAGTGATTCTTTTGTGCTCAGGATAGGATAGATTTTAGTTCATATATTTTTAGTGTAGCTCCTGAGTATTGTATATGATCTTTTGGGATATGAATCGACTTGTACATTGATGTTTTAAATGTTATAGATTTTTGCTAGACTGTTTGATTGAAGTTATAGATAGCTCTGGTAAATTGTTGATGGATTGTTCGAAATTCTTTCCAAGTTAGATCTTGGGGCATTACATTAATTAAGGATGATTGATACGATCATATCGTCTTGGATGATCTAAAGATTGGCTAGGAGAATCGATTAAAAAAATCCTTAGTCACTCTTGGATGATAAATATCGGCCAGCACAAATTCAGGGTGATGTGCTGGACGATCTGTATTAGCCAGATCAAATTCAGGGTGATGCTTTGGACGATTTTCCTCTTATCTTGAGATCATCTAGGACGATCAAGCAAATTTTCAAACGTCCAGTTTGCATTCAGGGCAATGCTCTGGCCGATCCTATGAGATTTATACTAATCGGCCAAGACGATTTAAATATCATCCTGGACGATAAAGTCGGCATCTTGTAATTAATGAGCCCCTTTGAAGCTCTTCTATTTAAGAGCTTTAGTTCAATATTTTTTGATATCCTTGGCTGCTGTCTTGACCTGAGAAAACCTAAAGGAGAGAGAGAGAGAGGGAGATAGAGAGAGGATCTTGTGAGGGGATTCACAAGGGTTGCTTTAAGCATTGTTCCACTTCTTCTTCCCTAGAGTCTCTTGTCCTTGGAAGGGTTGGGAGAGGTAAGTTTCAGTAAGTGATCATGTTTCTCTGCCTGCTTAAGGAGGAAACAAAAGGAGTTGGGTTCTCCGCCTTGCCGGGTGTGGCAAAAAGGAGGTGTTTTTGTGAGGGCTTCTCCGCCTAGCTGTGGGGGCTACAGGAGAGTCACGTTGGTAGTGCAATACTCAGAGGGTGCCTCCGGGGAGTGGACGTAGGTCGAGTTGACCGAATCACTATAAACCCTTGTGTTCTTGTTTTTTCTACTTCTGTATTTATTTTTTTCCGCACTTGTTTTTATGGTGATTTGGTTTGTGATATTCATTCTTTTTGCTTAAAGAAATTTTTAAATACCAATCCACCCCCTCTTGGTTAGCCTCGAGCCAGTTCTATAGGGCTTAACATCCCTAACGAACTTTCAATATATAGTACATTATATGGGAATACAAATAGTCATCGTTGACATGTTCGTTTGGTCGGAAGGACCATTGTCGATAGGCGACGTAAGTTAGAAGGACCGTAGTCGGCGGATGGAAGAAGTTTGAAAGACCGTAGTCGGCGGCCGACGTAAGTCTGAAGGACCTTATTCAGCATGCGTTGTAAGTCTGAAGGACCATAATCGGTGGGCGATATAGTCAGAAGGATCATTGTCTGACGACGAAGGTTAGAAGGATGGCATCAGGTAGAGGTCCAACGCCAGTTGGCAACATAGGAAAACATCGATGTTAGATAGTATTTGGGCATAAATCCGGCATCACTTAGAGTTCGGGTGAAACTTCGTCGTCACTTGGAGGTCGGGCGGAATTCTGACGTCACTTGGAGTTCTGGTGGAACGTCAGCATCACTTCAAGGTTGCACAGAAATCCGACATCACTTGGAGTTCGGATGAAACTCCAGCATCACTTGAAGGTTGGGCATAACTCAGGCGTTACTTATACAAAATTTTAGTGTCACTTGGGCGTCGGACAGAGTTTCTCCGTCACTTAGGCGTCTGGCAAAATTCCGGCGATGGTCGAGGAGAAGTTTCTTCACTCTTATCCTTCTTCTTATCTCTTCTCCTTCTCCTCTTCTTCTTCCTACTTGGGTCCCCTCTCAAGAGGAATGAGGGGTCTATTTATAGATTTCTAGAGTGTCATGACCTGTAAATAGGTGAGAGATCAGGGGCAAATGGGGAGTGGTTTGATGGACGGCCAATATTGCATCCCTTGATCATGTACCATTCGTCAGACATTTGAATGACTTAATGATGTCAGAATTTGGTGATCTTGGGCTCGTTGGATTTGTCTCATCGATCTGCTCTCCAAGTGTCGGCAGAGAACCCTTCATCTGTTGACACTCTACCAGTATAGGCAGAGAACCCTTTGTCTGTTCAAACTCTCTAAGTATCGGCAGAGAACCAGATCTCCTTGACTGATCTTCTCATAAGAAATCTAGAAAGATGAGAGAAAAGAGTGAAGTAATCACAAATCACAAGTGGAGATTCTTACATTTTAGTACCATTTGAATCCATCACGCTCTAGTAGTAAGAATACTCCTTCAAGCACTCTCTCACACTCTCTCCTTCACTCTACCTTCAGTTAAGACGAAGATCAGTAGACAAAAAAAAATCACAAGACAATTTTAAGTGGTCTTTATATAGGAAAGACATAAAAAACCGTCAAAAACTACTGACTTTCAAGTCTGTACACAGTCGATCGTCCTAGACGACCGCCAGATCGTCCTGTACGAATATTGTTAAAACAGTTGCATACGAACCCAATGTGCATTGGGATGAGTTGACTTCGTACAGACATCTAAAAAAGATAATTGCATTAAAGAAAACAAATACATCATAATACTATAATTCACATTTCAGCATTTCATATTTACAATCCAAAAGCAGCTTCCAAAAGAACATGTACAATAGCCGCTCGGCTACAAAACAAAGCATGAACAAAAACTACGAAAAATGATACTAGTGTCTGAAAGAAGTTTCACGCGGGAGGCTCTGCACCTGAAATCATTAACCACATATAATGAGCTTAAATAGCCCAGCAGGTCACCAAAGCCTACAACTAAAATCAAAGCACGGTACGGAAGTAATATGCTTGTAAATCAATCAAATCAATATCAGTCACTTGCACCTGGTCATTGAATTGATGCAGATACGGAAATCAGTACAGAAACATAAATCAATGCATAAACAATAGAATCCAAAATCATCAGTGATAGAATTAGTGAATAGTAGAAAATCCATAATGTTCAATAAATCAGTACATGCATCAAATCTTTACAGTAGTCATCTTATCTATCACATCAGTCTATAACATCAGTCGAATCAATGTAGTAGAATCGTATCACGGCATACCCACATACACTTGCAAATTCCAGTTATTTATCACTTGCTCAATAAATCATATGCAACCTAGTAATCGATATCACGTGCTCAATGAATCACATGTCACTTGCTTAGTATATCACGTGCATAAATATCAGTACAATGAATCAGTAGTAGCCGCGTATGTATCAATACCAGTAATAATATAATGAAGACATGAATGATTATGCTATAATAGTGAATACAACAAATCCGTACAGTAACAGCAAATCCTTAGTAAACGAATCATAGTAAAAGAATCAATACTAGTAAATCCATCAAATTAAATACGATTAACATCACCCAATCATATCAATAGAATCAATCAGATCAATAAAGAAATCAATTCCGGTCAATAATATCAATCGATATGAAATTACATAAAACGATTAATTCAATACATCGTAAGAACAGTTGAAATCAAATCAATAAATCAATAATAATAATTAAAATCAATCAATACAGTAAAATAAAATCATATTCTATATCACGTGCTCGGTGTATCACATGTATCAGTTGGGTGTATCACGTGCTATAAGATCAGTACAATGAATTAATGTATCAGTGGAATAGTAGTATCGGTATCGATATCGGTAGTATCAATACACACAATTTCAGAAAATCACCAAATTAACAGAAATCAAATAAAACAACGTTTCAAAGCTTTACTTGTTCTGAAGCAATATTTTCAACAGCCTAAAAATTTTCCATTCGATAAAAGTAACACAGAACTCAAAATACCCGTTGAAAACTTTCCAGAAAATAATCAAATCGTGCAAAGTCATCATTTCAATAACATACCAAAAGTTACGTGGTAAAAGTTTCGCCAATACAAATATATGCAAGAATTTTGGTAACGGAAACACAAAACTGAGCGGAAAAATACCAAAACTCGAAATCTTTAAAATTAGAAATAGGATTCGGAGTCCTTACAGCAAAATAAATAATTTTTCTAATAGTGGCGTCGGACGAAAAGCGCACCGCGAGCTCCAAAACCAAGCTTTTCCCCTTCCTTTTCATTCTCTTTCCTCTCTTGCTTTTTCTCTTTCTTCCAAAATATCTCAAAATATCTCACATCCGATACTTATCAAGCAGGATCGTCTCGGACAAATACCATTCGTCCCGGGATGATTTGCCCTCTGGATGAATTTTGTTCAGACAAAGTGTATTCGTTCCTAGACGACTTACTCTCTAGACAAATTTTGTCCTGATGAACCAAATTTCATCTTGCGACAAACCTCCTCTGTCCACAAATTATGTACTGATCATCCCGGACGATCCCACTTCATCCTGGATGATCCTGGAAGGAAATCGGGCTTTCACATCTGTGAACCAAATCTTGATAGTTTGGTTTACCAGTAGGTGCAGGTGTAGGTTCCTCCTCTAAGTCATTACTAACATGTTGTGCACGTGGTTCATATTTATTGAAGATTTCTCTAAAAGATCCATCATTGTAGTAGAGATTCTCCTCTAAATCATGATTTTGATGAACTAAATCATACTTCTTCTCCAAAATGTAGGCAACAAGATGTCCTAAGGCAATGTTTTTCTTTCTCTTGTGGGACACATGGCCAATCTCAAAAAGTCCATAAATATAGTCAATTATCAGTTGGGCTTCATCTATAGGTTACTTAGTCATAATCAAATAGGTCACAGTAGAAAGAAGAGGAGTAATGTTGACTATATCACTAGCTTTAGGAATTATAAAAGTTCGAAGAACATGCTGACTGATTCGGGCATTTTTATTTAGAGAGGTTACCCTAGGCACATTAGTTACTACTCTAATTCCTCTAAGGACATTATTAATTTTAGACCAGTCAAAATTAGAAGCATTGGTTAAGGTATGAGCTCTAATCCCTTCAGTCCTTAAGTTCAGAAAAATTCATAAGTCTGCCTTAGTGATCTCTATTTTCTTCTTAAACATATATGACCTAATCACTGAATAATCAGAATTAAAGGACATGTTTGCAAGAAAGTAGTGAAAGGTCTCCTTATTGTAGAAGTAGACAAGTGTGAGAATGAGGCCAAATTGGGTAGAAGCAAACATATTCATTACCTTAAAATTGATTTGCTCTTGTAGAAAGACTCTAGATGGAGTGATTTTTTCAGAAGAAAATCTAGGGAATGACTCTTTATTAGCCTTGGACAGAAAGTTCTCACTAGTGTTTTTGGGTGGTCCCTTAGCCAATACCTTTTTTCTTTTACTAGAGCTAGCCATGGATAAGATCTAGAGGAAAAGGGGTTTGAAAGGGATGTTTGAAGTGATGACATGTGAGTTCAAAAGCCCTCATTTTAAAGAAAATCGTGATTTCGTATAGACGAAATTAATTTCATCCTGTACGAATTTGAGTTCGTCCCGTACGAACAAAATTTCATATGGACGAACGAATGAGTCCAAAATTGAAACGACTTTTTGTAATCACACAAGTAACGATGAGTCCTTTCGTACAGACTTTTGACCAAATGATCGTACAGACAAACAAGTGTTCGTCCTGGATGATCAGACATTTAAGATCATTTTAATGGCAATTTAAACTGTCCCCCACATCGAAATGCCAAGCGTTCGCCTGTACGAACCATAGGTTCGTACGTACGATCATGCATAATAAAATCGACCTTATCCATTTAACTGTTAACATTCATACAAACATTTTAAAATTTCATCTAGATGATCGTGACGATCGTACATACGAAGATAAAAATAAAAACTGAAAAACTATATGCAAACCGTTAAAATTTGATAGTTAATAAATTACATAATTCATCATGTATGAAATAAATTTCGTCCCAATTTTCACTTAATTTTTTAAACTTGTAATAAAAAATCTAGATGTGATAATTTTTTTTTAAGACTAAAACACAAACACATTCAAAAACTATAATTAAGCACAAAAAAATACAAACTCAAATATAAAAAATCACAAACTTAAAAAATACACACAAAACATTAACTAGAAAAATACACATCAATGTTGCAGAATCATTTTAATTAAGCACTGAAATCGATGACACCAAGCCTTGTTCTTAATGTACTGAAAGTATCAAAGGTTAGTGGTTTTGTAAAAATGTCTGCAAGTTGATTTTCTGTAGAAACATGAATGAGTTAAATTTCTTCTTTGGATACATGATCCCTTATGAAATTATGCCTGATATCTGTATGTTTGGTTCTTGAATATTGAATATGATCTTTAAAAAAGAAAATAGCACTAGTGTTATCACAATAAATGGGAATAGTGCCTATAGTTAATCCTAAATTAATCAACTGTTATTTTAACCAAAGTACTTGTGCCACACAACTTCCTAATACAATGTATTCAGCTTCAGTAGTAGATAGAGCTACTAAATTTTATTTTCTACTGGACCAAGAGACTAAAGAATTTCCAATAAATTAACATGTTCCAGAAGTGCTCTTTCTATCAACCCTACAACCTTCAAAGTTAGAATCTGAATAACCAATTATTTCAAATGTAGAACTAAAATTAGGATACCAAATTCCTAAGTTCTGAGTTCCTAACAGATATCTTAAAATCCTTTTTACTGCTGTTAAATGTGATTCTTTTGGATCTGATTGAAATCTAGCACACAAACAAACACTAAACATGATATCAGGCCGGCTAGCTGTCAAGTAAAGCAAAGATCCAATTATCCTTCTGAATTTCTTTGATTAACAGATTTTTCCCTTATGGTCCTTATCATAAAAGGGAGTCATTTGGTTTCATGCGAAACAATTCTTAATCATGCAATAAGATTATAAGTTTAGATTGCTTAACCTCATTAGTCCCCTCATAAGTTATACAAAGTTTATTCCATATATCCTTTTCACTCTTGCAAGTAGAAACCCGTATGTAGTCTTCTGATTTAAGAGCACAAAAGAAACTATTCAAGCATTTGGCATTTAGTTCTGCTAAGTCATGTTCTTCTACTATCCAATCCACAAAAAATATTTCAACTCTAACTCCGTCAACTAGTCTAGTTGGTTTTATATACCCTTCCTTAACTAAGATCCACATACGGTAATCAAGTGATTGTAAAAATATAGACATGCATGTTTTTCAAAAATCAAATAGAATATTATCGAACAAAGGAGGTCTAGTTATAGAATAACCTTCAGGTGTATTTCAGTTTTTAGATGTAGCCATCTATGTTAATAAAAAAGTAGTCCAAACTTATGATTTTGAAATAAAGCTCTGATACAACTTGTTGAAACTTGTTCAATATGAATTAGGTTGTTAGACCTCAGATTATGTACTAGCGGCTAACCAAGAGGGGGGTGAATTGGAAATTAAAAATTTTTCCCTCTTTTTGACTTTTAAACCGAGAATAACATTAGTTAAATTTGTAGAAAAGGTTTTTCAACAGCAAATTAAAAGTTTAAAAAAAAGTAGCGGAAAATAAAAAGTCACAAGATTTATAGTGGTTCGGTCCAACACGACCTACATCCACTCCCTGGAGGCACCCTCCGATTATTGCACTAATACCACTAGTGACTCTTCTTTTACACCCACAACAAGGTGGAGAAGCCTTTATAAAACTCTCTTCCACCACTTCCTGGTGCAGTAGAGAACCGTCATCCTTTTACACTCTCCAAGTCTTGGTAGAGAACCGTCCGTCCTTTCACACTCTCCAAGTGTTGGCAGAGAACCCTTCATCCTTTCACACTCTCCAAGTGTTGGCAGAGAACCCTTCGGCTATTCACACCCTCCAAGTGTAGGTAGAGAACCCTTCGTCTGTTCACACTATCCATTGTCGACAGAGAACCCTTTGTCTGTTCACACTCTCCAAGTGTAGGCAGAGAATCCTTCGTCTGTTCACACTCTCCAAGTGTCGGTAGAGATCAGATCTCCCTGATAGATATTCTCACAAGAAATCTAGAAGGATGAGATAAAAGAGTGAAGTAATCACAAATCACAAATGGAGATTCTTACATTTGAGTACCAAGTGAATCCATCACGCTTTAGTAGTAAGAATCCTTCAAGCACTCTCTCACACTCTCTCCTTCACTCTCCCTTTAGTTAATACGAAGATAAGTAGGAAAAAAGATCACAAGACAGTTTTCAGTGGTCTTTATATAGCAAAGACATAAAAAATCATCCAAAAATTGCTGACTTTCAAGTCTGTACACAGTCGATCGTTCCGGACAATCGTCAGATCGTCCTGTACGAATAGTGTTAAAACAGTTTCATACAAACCCAATGTGCATTGGGATGAGTTGACTTCATACACGATCATCATCCCGTACGAACTATGTTTGTCCGGTATAAATAGTTATTTTAAAGCCATAACAAAACATAACTGCAAACGGTCCATATGTCAAAAGAACAGAGAATATCGTCCTGGGATGAATGTTGATGTTCGTCTGGACGAACAGTACAAACTTTGAAACCTGAGGACATCGTCCTGGAATGAACTATCCATTTCGTCTGGACGAACAGTACATACTGAGAATCCAGAGGAGATAATCCAGGGACGAACTAGCAATTTCGTCTGGACAAACAGTTCAATCTCAGAATCCAGAGAAGATCATCCTGAGATGAACTATCAATTTCGTCTGGATGAACAATTCAATCTCAAAATCCAGAGAAGATCGTCCTGGGACGAATAGGGAAATTTGTCTGGACGATCAAGACTTAGAAAAATTTTCTCACTTCCTGTTCGTTCCATTGCTCTTCCGAGGGGATAACTGACTTGATCGTCCCGTACGAACTTGGTTCGTCCCGTGCGATCAGTATGATTTTTTAAAGATCTCCCCAAGTGTGTGTGTGTGTGCTAAGCTACTCAATTACAATCATACTCTCTCAAACTCAATATATTGATAAATATAAATTTCAATTTACAAACTATCTCATGCTGAATTTGATTTGAAGTCTTATTTAGTCCGTGGTTCAATTTTTCTAAAATGTTAGTCCACACACGAGCAAAAATAATTCTTCCAAAAAAAAGTTAGGAGAAAATAATACTTAAAATAATAATATTTGGAATCATCAAAACTATACAAGTTGCAAGAATGTAAAACATGCAAATAGCAACTCTCTTAACACAAGTGATGTCAAAACTCTGCCGAAGTGACGCCTAATTTTGGTCTAACCTTTAAGTGACGCCGGAGTTTCACCCAAACTCCAAGTGATGCCAGAATTTTTCCTGACGCTCAAGTGACGCTGGAATTCTGCCCATGTAATGCCGGAGTTTCACCTGAACTCCAACTGACACTCTAATTCTGCTCGATCTCCAAGTGACATCAGAGTTCTCCTCGGTCGCCAACTGAGATCGGACTTCTACCCGACGCTATACCTTCTCTCATTGCCAAAGTTTCTACCCGACGCAGAACTCCTACAAGTTATATCACTTTCAATAGACATTTATCCGAGGCTGAATTTTTTTCCATTGTTGGACTTCTAACTAACGTTGTTCTTCTAACTTCCATCATTCGACAACAGTTCTTCTAACCTTCGTCGCCCACTGACTACGGTCCTTCAAACTTCTGTCGCCCGCCGACTACGATCCCTCTGACTTACGTCACCCACAGACTATAGTCCTTCTGACCTCTGTCGCCAGACAACGGTCTTCATGACCTCTGTCGCCCGTCGACTACGATTATTCTGACCTCCGTCTTGAGACTATGATCCTTCTGACCAAACAAACACGCCAACAGTGATTCTTTGTATTCTCACCATGCAATATACCCTATTTGATGTACATCAAGCTAAAGCCTTCCCCCAATGAAGGGTCTCATTTGTAATCAACTAGAATACTAGTGGATTCATTAAAACTGGGCTAGGCCCCATGGTTTTTCCCCCTTTTTCAGGGGTTTTTCACGTAAAAAAATTGGTGTCTCTAGTGAATGACGTACCCTCTTTTTTATCTGTGTGTGTGCTGGATCTTCGTACAATGCTAAGATGTTAAACCTTATATTTCACTACTGCCGCGAATACTCCAGCGGCAACAACATTTATATTTTTAAGTCTTTAAAATAATTTATTTTTTACATTTATGAATTTTTTTCCGTATTACCAAATTGTGGACATATAGGAACTTCACATCTTTTGATGTTTTTATGGTGTTCACCACCACAACACAAAATTAAACCATTGATATTTTATTGATTAACAAGAAATATGCACATCATAGGGTGTGTTTCTTCATTTGTCATTGATGTCATTATAAGGAATCACATTGCAGCTTGACCCCACCACCCATCCCACCACACCGACCTTGTCCACTACTTTTGCAACTTTTCAAAAGCTCTTCTTTTGCAAACATAATTTTTATCTCTACCTTTTCTTTGGCTGATCTTCGCAAACTTAGCTTACTTAACAGATTGTCCCCAAGTTCACAAAGCAGAACCTCTTCGAAGCAAACTTGGTAGTTACCCCCACTTCTTTTCATGTGGGTACCAAGATGTTACCTCCAGCTTACCGACCTTGTCTTTGCCGTTGAAACAACTTTCGCATATCCTTTTTATGCACTCCTAAGCGATACTCTATATTTTAGGAAAGGGAAAGAGAGGATGATGCGCTCCATAAAACATATGCTTCTGCATAATTTTAATAAAAATTTCCCATAAACTAAATGCTTTAACTATTCGTTTTATTTGCCTTAGAAAGGCAATTTTATTTTGTTTACTTTACTATTATTGTTATTATTATTATTATTATTATTATTATTATTTTGAGAATGGGGGTATCTACCCGCTGCTTCCTCATAGGAGGCACATAGCGGCATAACTAATCTCTCGGCTTAACATAGAGGAACCTACCCACAGGCACGAGGCCCAAGCTTTACTATTCCCATATGAGAAGGAGAGCCGCTTCAAAGGGGATTCAAACATGAGTTGGTGATTCCCAATCATGCATGCCGACCAACAAAGCTAAGCCCGATGACCGCACGTAATAAAAAAATTGCCACCAACATTAGTCCAAACATACTATACTGGCAACCTAAAGAAAAAGAAAAGGCAAATTAAAAATATTGAACAAGAGGGACTTCAATTAGATAATATTCTAATTAATTGGAAGAAAAAAAAATCTTGAAATTTAATTCTTTCCATGAGATCGATATCGGGGCCAATAAAATCACCATAAGAAGTTATTTAGATCTGACATAGAGGTAGGTTGAATTCTATTAATTGAAAAAATAATTAAAATTGTCGAAGTCCACAGGCTACCTCAAGCCGCACATAATAAATGGTCAATGTTCCCTAAGAAATGCAATTTAAAAATTTTGCACTAATTATATGGCGAATTTTTTTCACAACAATTTTTATTTTTAAATAAAAAAAATATTTAATAGAATATTTTGTATTAGGGTATGAATAAATTTACATATTTTAACTAATGTGTTATCCATTCTTTTTATGTAAAATTAAACTATTAAATTTAAACGGACAAATAAATTAAAATTATTAGTCAATTCAATCAAATTATGTGACTATTGATTTTGTTATGTTTCTTTTTCAACTGACTGATACTTTAATGTTATTGTGAGAAAACACATTAAATTAATGATGTGCCATGTAAAATTAGCCTCATATTAATAAAAATTTAAATTTCGTATTTTGTGAAAAAAAATTCCCTACTAATAATGGGATAAAACGCTATTGGCAAGGCTATATTTGGAAATGTTTTGGTCAAGTTAAGGTGATGCAGATATTTTGGAGAGATTGTTACGTCCAATCACCAGATCACACAGAGGCTAATCAGGACGTGCCACATCATCTGAACACGAAGGTACACAATAAATGTACATAGCCTATTGGTGATGTGGCTCATCCTGATTGACCTTCGAATGGTGTCCGATGATTGCACCTAATAATTTTGTCACATTCTAAGTAAAATGACTATATGAATCCGTGTGAAAATGTAATGTAAAAAAAAAAAAAAAAAAAGTGAAAATGTAATGTTAGTATTCCAATTTAAGATTCAAATTTCAAAATAAAATTATCACCATTTGATTTTCAAATTAATTTAAAATTACTTTTAGAAATATAATTTTAAAATATATTTGATACTCTAGGGTTGGCCATAGAATATCACATTTAGAAAAATCATGGCTATTGTTTATGAGACTAAACTGCATCCACGATAGTAAATCTAATTATATACCTTTAATTATAAATATTACTATCCACGTTAAGTAATAATCAAAATAATAAAAATTAAGGCTAAAAAATTCACTAATTTTTTTTATTATTATTAAAAATGTGAGGGGTTATCTATATTTTCACTCTATTTAAGCATAAATATAAAGCCCCAATTCTTAGAAAAATGGTCCTTCCCCAATCCTTGGCTTAAAGCAACCTAGGCGACAACCAGCTTTAAGTCATTACTTTACCTCAAGTATCTCTCTTTGGAAACTCTTTATGAAGCTATGGTGTAACTTGCTCAACTCCTAGCATAACTTGAGAAGGGCTTGTGAGCTCTGTTGTTGCTTATGGGCACTAATAAATTGTGCGATAAAAATTCTCTTAATCCCCACAACAAAGTGTTAATTCTTACAGGCAGGTAAGTGAACCACCAAATCACATTATCTTTGAAGGTAGTGAAAAACAACTAACATTTCAATGCAACATCAATGTCAACTAGTGATTTCATAGATTCAATATTTGAGATGCAATAATCAAACGTTATTTCATCCCCTATATGACGCAAGGTTAGCCACGTAATGAAAGGACACAATTAGTGCATTAAATGTATATTTAATAAGTTCAAAAAATCTTTGACACAACAAACAATGTATCAAATTAAAAGAAGTTTAAAACATAAGGTAGTTGAAGGCTCATCAATAGTTGTCAAATATAATAAGTTAAACTTGATCACAAGTTAGTTGATCTCACTTGGCATCAAGTTCAAGGATGATTTTCGTACATTACACATGTTATCATATATACTAGAGTTGGACTAGAATTATGACTCATGTGTAGCATAATGGTGTACTATTCTGAAGCTCGTTATTATCTGTGACCTCATTTTAAGGGAATATATTCGGAGATTAGAATCATATGAAGGTCTTATTATATTTCATTAGACATTGAGATAGAATAAAGATGTCAAGGAAGAGGCAATAATAGAGGTTAATTGAAATCTAAATAAAGAAGTTATTCAAAATATCATGATCGTATTAGATGGTTATGTGTTAAGATTACCCACATAAGGAAGCGCTATGGAAAACTTCAAATCAAATTGAAGAATCATAACATACAACATATGAAGAGATTTGCATTGTAGAGATCATTAAAGTGGATAGTCCTTCAGAGTATTAGATCATGTATTAGGTTTTCTTTTTAATTTATTTCATTATGACCTGTTTCTATATAATTATTCTAGAAGAGTTTGTGGTATGGTTAGACTTGATTAGGATGACTTCATGAATATTATGACAGCTGGTATTGGAAAAACAAAGATACTAAACAGATTATATCTAGTTTTCATAATTTCAATCATGTTCTTGGTTTAAAGAACAACTTGGCCTAAAATGGGATGTTTGGTGAAGAAAAATAATTGAAACTTTTGTAATAAGAAATGAAAGTAAACCATAGCACATTGTTTATAGCACATGAAATTAAGATTGATATAATGTATAATAGGCTAAATGGAGCAACTTTTAAATATGTGATTGTAGATTCTAGTGGCATAATGCAAGAAATAATTTATGTTACAAAATGCTTTCAAAGAGAAAATATGAATTAAAAGGCATTTATCAATTAATGATCGAGTAGTGAGTGATCCAAGAAAGGATGTAACACTCTAAAATAAAAGAACTTTGTTGTACATTTTTTTGGTGCTTTCTTTGATAACCGTCTTAAAGAATTTTTTGTCATCTTCTTCTATCTTATCTCCATTTCCATGAGATTATGATGAATAGTGTAGTTAGGAGCATTCATGTTTTGAATGGCTTTTAGTCATTGGCAACAATCCATTCTCATCACACCTTACAAAATGTTGGATCCAAATGTGCCTATGGCTGACACCCATACTTAACAAGTAATCCCAATAGATAAGAGCCTACAAACTTATAGTTGGAGAGAATTTAAGATATCTTAAAAAATATTAAAAATACTAAAGTATGACCCAATAGGAATTCAATACAAAAAAATATTCAAAATGTGCCTCTTCACCCTTTTATTTGAAGGTATACAAGGGCTACAAAGAAAGATGCATAATATAAATGTTGAAAAGTACATCAAGAAAGTCCAATTTGTGGGTGTTAGATCACATAAAGTATAATATCATAGAAAGAGGGGGTTGACTTAGTGTTTTTTAAAAAATTCTTCTTCAAAAGCCCTTTTGAAAAACTTAATACCAAATTCAAAACTTATCTTCAAAAATAGATCATGTAATGCGAAAGAAAATAATATGATAAATAAAATGGTTTTTTTTTTTTTTTGATTTTGTAGAAAAAAGAATATGAAAATAATTTTTCTTCTTTTTAGTTTTCATATTTTTATTTTCCCTCTTAAACAAAACTAAATTCAAAAGATTCTCAACATTCTTAACTTGGATTTGCATGAAAGCAAAAATAGAAGAAAATAAAAGTATAGGAAATTAAAGTACTATAAAAATAAGAACAAACTCACAACAAAGATTTATATTTGTTTGATCAATTTTGTCCTATGACCACTCCCTAGAGTCCTCCACTTTGAGTGTTGCACTAAAGCCTTTTGTTACTCTCCATTTTTTCCCCACGCAAGGTGGAAAATCCCTTACAAAAATCTCTTCCACGAACCAGATGTGGCAGAGTAGATGATTTCCTTTCTCTAATGGTGCGGCGTAGTAACCGAATCCCTTTCATCAATGGTGCGACGGAGTAGACAAAATCCTCTCACTTATGGTGTGATAGAGTTGGTGATGGCTCTTTGACTCCAAAAGGTTATTCCCAAAGTTTCCCTGCAGTAAAACTTTAACTCGTGAAGGATGAAGGGGTTCACCTTGAATTTGTCTGAACCTTTGGGTTAAGGAGTTTGACTTTGTCAAATTGACCAAGCTAAGCCCCAAGACCACTTCTACAGAGTTTATTGGGTCAAACCAAGTATATTGAGCCCATACTTAGGATTCGGGTCAACCTGGTTGACCCAAATTGACCCTTACCCTTCAATTTTATTTCAAATCAAATCCAGATCTCCTTGAACTCAATTCTCTTCTCCTTTGGATTGAATGGGTCAGACCCAACGCACTGGGCCCAATCTTATACCCTGGATCAACATGGTTGACTAGGTCAACCTAGGTTGACCAAATTAGCCTAGATGGGTCCAAACCAATTTCAAATCAAGTTCAAACCCATTGTAGGCTTAAGCTCCCATACCATGGACCTCTTTGACTAGGTTGACCAAGTCAACCCTAGTCTTCATATGGTCAAATTATCCTATTTAAATCAAATTAAAGACCTTTAATGCATTTAAACCTGTCCTAATTCTCTATTCATGCAAAACCATGGCAAATTCAACTTATTTTACCCACCTAATTTAACCTAGGGTTGATCTTGGCCGTTGATCATGAGCCTTGGCCTTTAAATAGGCTAATTAGGGTTCATAAAAGAGATCTTATTTTTTGAAAATTCTCTTTCTCCAAGATCTCACAAGCTGAGTTATCTCGTTTGTTAGCTCTCCCAACTCCCTCCCACTTTCTCCAAGCCAAATCCATCGGCCAAAGCCCGTCGGTGGCGACATCTCCGACGAGCTGAGGCCAAATACCTTCCACAATGTTTTGCGATCGATCTAAATGTTCTCGAGGATCCTTCTATGAACTTATTCGTGGACAAACTATAAATACAAAGTTCCCTTAAACGGTCCAAACCATCCACTAATCAAGGTGAAAATCCAAACCCTAGTCTAGGTTGCATAGGGTTAAATAATTTCTCTCAAAGTGCTTTTTAAGTCGAGAAAAGCATTCCCCATGATTGCTCTTCATGTTTGTTATCTATGTTTAAAGTTTCATTTGATTTGATCCACCCAATAGAGAGAAAATCTCAAAAAACATTCTAGGGCGTCGATTTACTCCCTATTATAGGTGTACAAGATTTGGACCATTGATCTCTGGATCAATGATTGAAAGCGCATCATTTCGCTGTCTCATTCAACCGCCGAGTTCGATCCCGTGGTTCTGTATATAATCCTGAGCAATCTCTATCGTTAATCCTTAATCGTGCGGATCAGACGACTCTAGTAAGTCACTGACATGGCTAAGTATATTAAATCCACTTCCAATCATTCTATAATCATGCTACAATGATTACGGCTGCGCAATCATTACCCATGATTGCAACCTGCGTCCGCGATTCTAGGAGCCAACTAAAACGAGCTAAGTGTTGCATCACTACCAAATTCATTTTAAATTAAGTTTAATTAATTTTAATTAGATTTTAATTAATAGAGCTTTAATAATTATTAAAAAATATTTTTAAATAAAAAAACATGTATAATAAATCAAAATTCTCAGTTTTTCATCCTCTTTAGCTTAAAATTAATTTTATTTTAATATACATATATATAGATTATTCTAATTTATTATTATTATTATTTCAAATAAAAAACTATCTTTAAGTCGTTTAATTTTAAAATTATGTTTAGTATTATGATTTAAATAATTAAATACTTACGCATATTTTCTGTAATAATAAATTAAGTTCAAAATTCGTTCCCATAATTATTTAGTTATTATTTTAAAATTATTTTAAAAAATTTCACAGAGTTTAATATTTATTTTAAATTGATGAAATGATTATTTTAAAATATTAATTATTTTAAAATCCCTTTTAATTACTTTAAATTTCAAAATTTTGTATCTATTTAATTTTTAATCAAATTTTGGTGTATAATACCTTGATGGTTTTAGAAAAATATGTATTTTATTTTAAAATTAGTTTTAGATGTTAAAACCCATTTTATATAATTATTTATTTAATATTTAATCAACTAACTATTTAAATATTACTTAAATAATTAATACATTGATTGTTTTGAAATTAAAAATTATTTTCAAACCTTTTTTGATCCTTCTTTGAGTGGATAGTGGATCTACCCTATAGTTAAGTACTCTGATCAATTGAATTACATTTAATTACATTATTTTATAATATTTATATATTTATTGGTATTTTAAATATTTTAAAATTACCTATATAATTAAATCCCTAATTTTTTGAGACTCATTTGGTGAAATCTTAAACATGGATTGTGCTTATGAATAGCATTCAGTGGGGGGGGGGGGGTTTGGGGTTGTTGGGTTTTAAGTTGGTTGTTGGGTTTTAATCATCCACTAATCACATCATAAAGCGCACTTAATTCTCATTTTTGTAATCTTTTACATGTGTTGGATGCACAAGATCTTTGTCTAGGCTCTTCTAGATCTTAAGATTGGTTTGTTTACTATTTTTATGCATTCCTTACATGTTACCTCAAGGGTTAGTCATTGACCTTGATTTAAACCTACTTAATGTAGTGACACACTAAAGACAATAATTAAGGACCCTTCTAGCATGTTTAGAAAAATTTTAGGAGATAGGATAGATCCTTGAATAACATGAAACTTTTGACATTTAAACTTAGTGACATCCTAATCCATTTAGAATTTTCTAGGAATTTTTAGGATCCTTTAAACCCTTTAATTAACAAACCCTAATTTGCCACGTAATTAAGTCTTAAATAGTTCAAAAAATTGTAAATATCTGTTTCAACTCAAAAAAATTACCCATAATACCTCAAACTCTTTAAAATTTAACCCTTAACCATAGATAATAGGGGCCATTTAATTTTACTTCAATTTGAACCTTAATTTAAATTAGACTAAAGTTTACCTTTTTACCTTAATTAAATAATTAAAAATTATTTAAAAATGCAAAATTTTCCCATACACTTGGGAACAATATTTTAGGTCATTTCTGACATTTGGTGGTGATTCCAAGAGTTTTGGAGTTGATTTGGACCAAAACCTCTAAAATACCCCTTATTAAACAATTATAATGATTCCTTAAATGCCCCAATCTTTGAAAATTCTTATATTAGCCTACAAACAAAATCAAAGTCTAACTACTCCTTTTAATGACTTATATTTAATTAAAATGCTAGAACTCCCAAACCTAGCCTATTTTGAATAGTGACTTTTGGACCCCCTTAACCTGGTACATAGGAGGACCTGGGACAATCCAAAATTAACTAATATAACTTGAACTTCAATGATTACTACCCTAAGCTTTAAAATAGACCAAAAAACTAAATAAACTAAAACTGATCTTAATTCATTAATATTTAAACTTTAACTAAACTTTCCCATTTTGGCCTTTATCAAATCTGAACTCTAGGCAACTTGAACTAACTATCCGACATATGACCTATCTATAGCCACACAAACCTACTAGACACACATAAAATTATTTTCTAGGGCACCACTTCCAGCTCTAGGATTAGGACTAGTGTTTTACTTTCCTTTCTGCTTTCTGTGTTGCAATTGTGTGTGGCACATGTGTTGCTTGCCTTGATTGATTTATTTTTATGATTCTTTATTTTATTAATATATTTTCCATACTCCACTTATGATGTGATGTGTGTGTTAGACTGCCCATGGGCTAGGGGTGCTTTGATATTAATCTAGTCTTATGCAGGTGGCCAAGATTATGCAGCTTTAAAATAAAGGGGGTCACAATCATTAAAGCTTTAATACTAATTTTGTTTTTTGTGGATGCTTCAGAGATAGCTTATCCCCCTTTAAAAAAATAAAGGAGCATGTTTAAGTGTCTTTTTTTTATGCACAATATTAACTGCGTGGGTTGTTATATATAAATTTCTTAGGATGTTTTTTTTCCTAGGATAACAATGCAGGAGTTTGAGTCTAGATTTTCTTTTTTAAAATATAATTTGTAATTATTATCGAGTTGTGAAAGTCTTTAAAAGAATGATATTTCAAACACTCGGAACCCAAAGGGAAAAATAAAGGCCCTTCATAGGGAATTTCTTATTTATTTGGGTACCCTTTGGATGATGAACCATACAGAGCTCAAAAAAATATGATCAAAATGGAGACAATCCAGAGAAGGGTGATCTACTCGAAGAAGAATATTTGAAGATGAAATGCCTTACTTTTAAGACTTATGTCATTCATTAGGATTAGAAACCAAGTTATTATTGGTGGGGCCTGGCCACCATTAGATTCTGTAGACCCTGAGTTATACTTATACGACACCTGTCATAGACTTTTTTACTTTACTTTTTATGGATTTATATTGATGTGTTTACATTAATTGCATAGTTGAAATTGCTTGCTTTTTCTATATTTCTTTTCTTGCATGTCTATGGTCTAAGTTTTGCTAGACTCTTTAGGGACTTAAATATTTTTCTAGTCATAATTAAAAATTAATATTTTAAGAATTAAATAACATAAAAATCTAACAACCTTGAGAATAACTAGAATCATTAGAGGTCGCATATATATCAATGCATTTTCTCTCTCTTTCTAATAAGACACTTCCCTATCTGCAGATAGAGTCTAAATAATCTGGCCTATGAGGATGATGTGTCAGACATGAGGAAGCCTAGTCTTTTTTAAAACATTATTTTTATAAGCTTGTTTTTTAAAATCTATGCATACCAGATTTGAACCTTTTAGCCAGCATGCATCGTATTAGAAATCAACCAAATTAAAATTTAATTATATTAGCTCCAGAAGCATTCATCCTATTAAAGTTTAGAGCCAATTAGGAAACTCTATAGATGTTAGCTCTACTTCCAAAAAACTAAACTACCTACCCATCTATCATAAAGACTGGATAACATGGATTTTACGTGCTTAGGTGGTTAGCTGGCTTTCATTTTCAGGCAGGATATAAGACCAAATTTTATTAGATAGGAGATGGGTATTAGTGATGGGTAGAATAATAATCCCACCTTAGATCTAGGGTTTAAGTCTACTATATTCGTTATCTCATAGTATGCCTCATCGGTAGGTAAGTCTCCTTCTCTTTGGGAGGTATAAATCTTACCTATCCATATATTGTGGATGATGCCACTTCTATCCTTTCTCTCTGGATATTTTTCTTTCTCTCCTTTCTACCTTAGTCCCTCCGGATGCTGAGATGAACCGTGCATGTTGACTAAGCCACTTTGAAACCTTTCTTTCCTTTTGAGTAGATACTTCATAATCTCCCTATTATGCCAATCCCCCTTTTGGAAAGAATAATATCAGATCCTTAATCAAGAGTTTTCTCAGGCTCTAGCCTAAGATGTAATTAACCACGGGGGCTTGTGCTCGTGCGAAATGGAATTCCATAATAAATAAACCCCACTCGAGCTAATGTATCGGGTGGGGGAAACCCCATGACACTAATCAGGTCGTATATATTATCACCCATCAGAGTGCACTGGTGAGAGCCGCTATCATCAATGGTTGATAGTTTGTAGGATTAAATATACCATCCCATTAGCTTGCTTGTGAGGAGCATTGATGCCTGCGATCGTTTCTATCTCTTGGGGTGGTGCGGTTGTATACCTTTTACACTCTATAGTTGAGCGGTGTTCTTTCAGAGGTCCATAGAAGGAAAATGATAACCAAAGAAACCATAAGAAGGCTCTCTCTTACACTCCCTTGATCCCACAAGGCTATATTCCCTCTCTTTCAACACACTTTTCTCTCCCAAGCCTAACACTTACTTTTCAAATTGTCTCTCACATAAGACTCAAGCCCCTTGACTTCCAAAAGACTCTTCAAAATGAAATGAGAGTTGTTTAAATAGGAGGCTCCAAAAAAATACTAATTTTTCATTTAGATTATTCATATAGTGTGATGTATTGATCATATGGTAGGATTAGTATAATTCTCTTATTATAGTATTATATGATAATTAGCCTACAGGACGATCAGTTAAAGTTATTTAATTGATTGTATTGTACGATTAAAGAATAGTATAACATAACTAATTCAATTCAAGATCGAATTGTACATGACAAACATAAATCATCGGAAGAGCCCTCAGGGGATTCAGACAACATAATTTTTTGTTTATACAGGATAAACCAAACATAATCCATAGACTACACGGTTAATTTGTATAGTATAATATATGCATTAAGCATTTTGATCTATAATTAATAAAAATTTAATTTATTACTTAATTAAATAACTTATTTAGGCAATTATTTAAAAGAGTGTATAGTATAAAATGATTCATACTAGATGAATTGTTCAAATTGTAAAAGTCAAATTTGCTTATTTTATGCAAATATTTATTATAATTGATCATCTAATACATTGTGGTGTTTGTATTATACAATCAGTTATATTTCAAATTTATATTTTTCTTATTTAAAATAAAATATTTAAAATAATTTATATAGCATAGGTTAGATAGTACTCTTTATAAAAAAAATTTAAAAGAATTTCATTTTCACTCCCCTATGTGTGTTTGTTCATGTTTTATAAGTTGCCATACTCCTTTTATAATTCATTCACTCAAAAGAAGATAAAAACATTGACTCATGCATAAATAAATCCTAAACTATAAAGTATTGAGCTATGATCCTTTGGAGGTGCTTAGTATATGATATACATAAAATATTAGTGTACAAAAATATATATATTAAATAATGACAAGTAAGAGAAACTTAGTAAATTACCATAATGTTTTAATCATCAAAACACAAGATCAAGATTTTGAATTGTAACACATCAATAATTATGACTTATTACAAAAATATGATTGACATATATTGTGACCTGATCAGTACCAATGTTGCTATTTATTTCTAACTTAGTATTTAGTTTAACGTGACTCTCATGGGTGAGTCTTCAAAAGTAAGTTTGTATGATGAGTCTTATGGATGCAATAGTTAGTTATATGGAGATTTCTTTGAGTGTGCTGATGAGTCTCTTGAAAGTTTAATATAGGATGTTAAGCCTTAGTGAACTTTTATTAGGCACACTAATAGGTGGGTGAATTGATATTTTTAATAACTAACAGCTAATTCTAAAATACAAATTTGTTTTTTTTTTTAATTTATTTATAATTAAAAAAACAAGCAATACTTTCACCTGATGCAAAAGCAAAGAAACTAATCATAGTTTATAATACTGGTGATGACAGTCTAATCAACAGAATAAAACAAAAAACATTGATTTTAACCAAGTAATTATCACAAAAATAAAATAAAAAAAAAGTAAAGTGAAAAAAAAAATCAACACGCCTGAATTTAATAGTTGTTTAGTCAAATAATTAAGTACGTCCACACCATGGAGTCATCCTCTATGAGTATTGTAATAAACATTTAGTGTTTCTCCTTTAGCCCCACAACTAGGCGGAGAAGCCCTTATAATATTTTTGCCAACACAATGCGCTAAAGAACCTTTACCTCTTTTTCACCCTCTTAGTAAAAACAGAGAACCTCGACCTCCTTTTTACACTCCAGGTGAAGTCAAAAAATCTCGACCTTCTTTTTCACCCTCCTCATGAAGGCAGAGAAACTTAACCTCCTTTTTTCCCTCTCATTTAAGACAAAGAACCTCTAATCACTTTCACTTTCCCCGGTGTGGCAGAGTAGCCTAGTCCTTTGAGACCAAAGAGGTCTACTTCTCAAAGCTTCCCTCAAGACAAACCTTGACACATGGAGGAACTCAGCTACAAATTTGATGGAGAAACCATGTAGAACTCCCTTGAAAACCACAAGGATTTTCTCCATCTCTCACATACTCTACTCTTTCTTTCCACAGCTCTAGGCTCTTTCTTCAAACTTTCTTCAGAATATAATAATTCAATAAATGAGAAAAAGGCTCATATAGAGTCTTGTGACAAATATTAAATAGAGAGCTTAAAAATTTTAAAAATTCAATTCTATCAACACTTATTGTACAATATGATTAGTTCAAATAACCCTATTAGTTTGATTTGAAGAAAAAGGAGATCTACAATCAATTCAAGAAATTGAGATGTTCCTCAAGTATGATTAGTTTAAATGACTTGGATTATTATCTCGTATGATTGGCAATGATTAAATATCATCCCATACAAAGATCAGGTCATGCAATACGATTAGGTCAAATTATCCTACATAATATAACTTAACTAAGTAATCCCAAATCATTCCCTAATTTTAAGATTAATTTAGGCAAGATTTGATTATATCGTGCAGTATAATACCTATATATGGTATGATTAGTACATATATTGAATTTAAAAATTTGCCTAAATTATAATTTCAGGTTGAGATATTGATTTCAACTAATTGTCCTATATGATCTTGATCATACAATATGATGAGTTCAAATAACTTTAATTTTTTGAATTAGCCATTTCAATAATTTTTCTAAATAATTGATTGTACAATATGATATGGACTGCAAAATATAATTAGTTCAAAAAAATTACAATTCTAATTTTCTCACAATCTCACTCCTTTGAGTGTGTGGGTGCGTGGTCTCAATGCTTGCATACACCTATATAGGACTTGACTCAAGAAATAAAAAATAAATAAATGAACATTACAACACTAAAGACTCCACTCTTTCAACACACCCTATTGTACCTAATCTTAAGTCCTGAATCTTCATTGAATGGTGTATAATGTACTTGAAATGTTAGTACACACATAAAAAATATGCACTATAAATACTAAGAGAAATAATGAGGTAATTAATAATAATTATTATCATAAAAAATAGAAGCTCGAGAGCTCGAGTTGTAACCATCTCCAACTTTTTTATGATGACAAATATTATTGGTTGAATTATCAAATTAATATTATTTTCCCCTAATCTCACCCTCATAAACAGAATTATATTAAAAATAGAGAAATACTATTTTTTTTATATTTCTTTTTATTTTAAGAAAATAAATTTAAAGCTAAATAACAAATGAATAATTACCATCAAATATATATAATTCCCTTCTTTTTCTTTTTCTTTTTTTTTTTGAAATTGCAAAATCCATTAAACAAAGTAAAGAAAGCCCCTAATAAAATCTACTCCGTGATCGGAATTCTATAACAATCCTCCTTTAATAATAACAAGAAATTAGGATGAACCTTATTTGAACAAAGATCTTTCCAAATAAAATCATCCAACAAAGCCAAGTTAGCACAACAATCAGCTAACTTATTATATTCTCTATCAACTCAATTAAATAAAAAATAATCGAACTCTTTGAGGTATGAGAAATCTTCATACCTAGCATCATGGATCAAAAAAGGTTCCTTAACTAAAACCTTCAGATAGTTAACAACATTGTAACTGTCGCTCTCAAGAATAATACCTTTTGAATCCATCATCCAATCCTTGATAACCTTATTTAAAGTTTGGAATGCCAACAACTCCAAAAATCCATTGTCCCAATGTGTACATTTGATTCCAAAAGCAAGGAGAAATCTTCCTTTATAGTCTCTAAAAACTCCACCAATTTCGGCTTCATTAGCTCAACCAAATTGCATCTATGTTGACTTTAAACCATTCGGGGGGAGGGGGATGCCAAGTATTTGACAATGGTCTTATTAACTGGTGAGTACCCCAGTGATCCCAAATTAAACTAAAGCTCAAAGTATTAGAAGTAGTACTAATGGCATTTGAGACTATAGATTGAAAGTGCTCTGATGGAACTTGAAAGTTCGTTAGGGATGTTAAGTCCTTATGAACTGGCCCAAGGCTAACAAAGTGACAGGTGAATTGGATAACTTCAAAACCAAAGATAAAACTCAAACCAAAATCACCACAAAGAAAATCAAATGCGGAAATTAAATGTGGAAGCAAATAATAAGAAAGAATACACCGGATTTATAGTGGTTCGTTAAAACCTTGACCTACATCCACTCCTTGGAGGCACCGTCCAAGTATTGCACTAATAGAAGTGTCTCTCCTTTAGCCCACACAGCAAGGCGGAGAATCCCTTATAAAAATCACTTCCACCTTCCCCGGTGCGGCGGAGTCGCCGGGTCCTTTGACACCAAAGAGATCTTCTTCTTTTGTGAACTTCCCTCGAGATAAGCCTTAAATCCGACGGTATGAAGGTGCAAGCCTGCCGGAGCAACCGTGTGGAATCCCCCTCCACACTCCCTTGAGTCCCCCCTCACAGGATCTTCTCCCTCTCTCAGACTTCACCCGTTCCTCACTCCCTTTCAAGCTTTCTCTTCAAGTTTCCCCCACAAGAACGAAGCTACAATGGCTACCAAAGACACTTACAAAGTCCCTTGTCATAACTTAAATAGAAGAGCTAAAAACGAGCTCATTAATGCAAGTTGCCGACATTATCGTCCAGGACGATAGACATATCGTCCTGGCCAATTAGTTCAAATATGAGGAAAATCGTCATGAATATTGCCCTGAAATGAAGCTGGACGATGTCTAATCGTCCCGGACGATCTTGTGATCGGCCTGAACAAAATCACCATTAATTACTTTCCAAAACTGCCAGAGAAATTTTGGAAAAATTGTCCTGGATCATCCTGGCCGATATTTTATAGTCTAGGCCAATCCACCAGACCGATAACCAAAAATAAGAATCTCCTAAGTAGATATGGCGGAAGATTCTTTCTGAATTGAGCCTATCATCCTGGCCAATATAAAATCGTCCAGGATAATGTATTTTTCATAATGACAGCTACTTTAACGAGAATGCCCTAATTAGGGTTTTTGCTTTTGAACAGATTGTCCCGACAGATATAAATATCATCCAGGATGATGTTATCAAAAATAGTAAACTCTAGGGAACAGTCAGAAACTCTTATACGTTACAAAGAATCAGGAGCCACAACAAATACAATAGACTCAAGAAAGGAAAAGTGTACAAACTGACTCAGACCTAGTCTACCCAATCTTGAGCTGATTCCAAATTGCAGTCCGATTGTGTGAACCTGAAATGTAAGTAGAAAGCAGTCATAGAGAAAAAGAATGTTTGCTATCATCAAAATCATAAGCCATAGATCCGCAATAATATCCCCCTTTTTTATGATGGCAAACATTTCAATTTGAATTTGCAAAAAAGAACATTTTCTCCTAATCTCCCCCTCACTATAATAACACTTTAAAAAATAGGAGAGATAACAATATTTTTGTTGTTTTAAATTTTTTGAAAAGAAAAAAGGATACAAATTCAACAGTACGTTCTCCCCCTTTGATATTATCAAAAAGGGAGGCACAAATAAAAAATAAAACGAACAAATGAAAAAAATGTTTCCTGATCTAGTGAAAAAATATTCTTAAAATGAGAAAGTTACCTTTTGATTTTAATAAAAAACTATGTAGAATTGGATTGACAACGCATAGCCCAGAAAAGGTTTGAAAATCATAATTTGATAATCCAAACTCAAGTTCTTTTAAAGGCTAAAAAAACTTTTTAATCCAATATCCAAATCAAGGAATAAACGGGAAAAAGAAACATTAATTTTTTAAAACTCCTTTCATAAAATATATCTAATAGAAGATCAATGCACGAATTGATGAATCAGGAACCAAGATTTTCAAGCACAAGTTTCAAGCATATCAAGGATTTTCATAGGCTTTTAGTAGTATAAGAAAAAATAAGCATATTTTTTATAATGGGCTCATTTTATGCCCTTTATCACTTGAATGGCTCTTTGAGCATCTTTTGATTTTTAATACACGTTGTGTATTTTTTTTTTTTGGCATCATTGCGCATCTTTAGGTTTGACATCATTGGCCACTTTTTTTATTTTAAAAAAATATGCTTTCTTTATTATATTTTCAAAACTAAAGTAAACCCAAATTATTAAAAATACAAACAACTTGATTAAGAAAATTTTAAGGTGGATTCAACAATCTTGCAAAAGATTCCTATGCGAAAGAAAAAATGTAGGGAGATGAAAAAAAATAGTTTCAAAATCCAATTTAAAATATCATGAAGATTTTAAATCAAAAGTAAAATAACCTCTTTTAAGAAGAGAGAAAGAGAAACAAAATCATGAGTTTCCTTCCTCTGACTATTTTAAAGAAGTCAATCACAACTTACCAAAGATTTCAAGAAAAAACAAAAAGTAGATTTTTCATTTTTAGAAAAGCGAATGTGTGTGTTGATCAGAGAAAAACTTTCACGAAAACAAAAATTTTAATGAATAAACAAAATAAAAACACAAAATAAAAATGAAAAACATAAAAAACGAAAACACAACACAAAAACACGAAAGGCTTTTAACCATTATCTCTTTCCTTGTCCGATGCTTCAGAAATCATATCTGCACATGAGATTTTTTGCCTTTCATTATTTCCCTAGTTTAAATTTTTCTTCGCCTTGCCCTTTTCTTTCTTAGGAAGAATTTTTAAATTAGGGCACTGATTTTTCATATGTCCAGGTTTCCTACATCGAAAGCAAATAACGTTAGAAGGAATATGAACATCCTTACCACTTTTACCTTTTTTCCACTTTTGCTTATGCTTTGGTGAGCTTTGTGATTTACTTGATAAGTCATTGCATTCGTCACCAACTAAGCTATCTCTTCATGTATCTTCAGCTTTTAGAATAATCGTTTCACCTGCATCCAAAAGTCTTTGACCCAAACTTTGCTCGTAGGCAATGAGTGAGCAATCAATTATCAAGAATAATTATTCAATATCTTTTGATTCAAATAGAAATTACTTTAGCATCAAACTATTTAGTAGACAACGAAGAATTTTGTTAGCTTTCAAAATTTGAAATTCTTTTCCTAAAGCATGCAATGATGTTACATTTGGATAATCTAGTATAATGTCTAGGATAGTTTGCAAAAGTTTCATATAAAACAATTCAAATCATGCATTAACATATTCAACTTGGATTGCTTAATTCACTATGCCTTCATATATGGTTGTAGTTTATCCCAAACTTCCTTACCAGTAGTGAACGTGGAGATTAACATAAAATCTTCTAAATTTAAGGCACAGAAAAACAATTTAAAGATTTTGCATTCAATTGAGCATTGATTTGTTCTTCCTACTCCATTATTAAAAGGAATATCAATTTTAATTCCATCTAAAACTCGTGACGGTGAAGAATAACATTTAAAATCATATGCCACATACGAAAATCTATCGATTGCAAAAAATAGCAGTGCAAGTTTTCCAAAAATCAAATGACATTTTTTTCAAATAAAGGAGATCTGGTGATTGAATAACCTTCCGCAACATTACGATTAGCCATGGATCGAAAATTTAAAAGCTTTTAAAAACTTATTTTATGAATCCTGCTCTGATACCACTTGAAAGTGCTCTGATGGCACTTGAAAGTTCGTTACGAATGTTAAGCCCTTATGAACTGGCCCAAGACTAACAAAGAGAGAGTGATTGGATAACTTTAAAACCAAAGATAAACTCAAACCGAAATCACCACAAAGAAAATCAATGCAAAATTAAATGCGGAAGCAAATAATAAGAAAGAACACACCGGATTTATAGTGGTTCGATCAAACCTGACCTACGTCCACTCCTTGGAGGCACCCTCCAAGTATTGCACTAAAGAAGTGTCTCTCCTTTAGCCCCCACAGCAAGGCGGAGAAGCCCTTACAAAATCACTTCCACCTTCTCCGATGCGGCGGAGTCGCCGGTCGTTTGACACCAAAGATCTTCTTCTTTGGTGAACTTCCTCGAGACAAGCCTTTAATCTGACGGTATTAAGGTGCAAGGCCTGCCAGAGCATCTCGTGTGGAAATCCCCTCCACACTCCTTGAGTCCCCCTCACAGGATCTTCTCCTCTCTCAGACTTCACCCATTCCTCACTCGCTTTGGTCAAATTTGAAAATATATTTTAAAAATATTAGTTTTCTGGGGAATTAAAATTGAATTCTAAATTGAATTGTCTCGTTAGAAAAAGTATATCACCTCGAGAGGTGAGAATAAAATTTCATAACGGTATTCAGATTTAGAATTATGAAATTCATCTTGAATATTACGACGGATGCTAAAGAGAACTTCATATGGCCCCGAAGGGTCAAAATGGAGGTTCAACTGAATATCCAGCTACAATATTCAGAAGTGTGATCGTTAGGTTCACATCCAAAGCCTTATCAGAGAAAGATGTATCTCCCCGAGGGGGAAATATCATTCGATGATAATTCTTTGGATATGACAACAATGATCACTAGTATTTTAAGTTTTTCAAAGAAATCCAATTGAGTTTGAAAATCAAATTTTAAAATCAGGTGCATGTGTGGTTCTAAATCTCCTACGAGCGCAAGCCCTCGTAGTTAATTATCGTAAGAAAACAAGGTCTCCTACGAAAACTCTCGATTAAAATAACGACAAAATTTTGTTAGATTTTCTAGGAGTGATATCAAAAGAGAAGTGATTTTTGGAAACTCAAAAGGGAATGGATCAAAATTGAGCACTATTAACAGAATCAAATGGAGAAGGTAGGGGGGACACTTTGAGTTCTGGAACCATCCGGAAGTGTCCCAAACTTAATCTAAGTGTTGGGCTTTTATATTTTAGGATTGAAATGAAGCTTTAATTAGAGTTGAGTATTTTATTAGAAATTTGGGACTATATTCCCGAAATTTGGGTTTTATAATCAAAGATCTGCCCCGAATCCTAGATCTATTTTTGGACACTAGACCACATGTCGTCGCGACACTACTAATGTAGTGCAAACCTGGACTTACCCCGATCTGGATTGGGGAGCCAGCTAATCACCTAATTGATTTAAAAAGAGATGAGTCTGGTCTTTTAAAAGAGTGGTAGGAACGTTTTATATTAGTTTTGGAGAGTTGGGGCCGACATCTAGAGATTCTCCTAATTGGCCATTTGACTTATGTTGGGTGCTAAAATGCTAAGGCCAAATGAATAAATTTTGACTCTTTAAGTATGTTTCTAATGCAATGCGTGCTGGTTTGACAACTTTAAATCAATATGCTTGAAATTTTAAAAAATAGGCTTATAAAATAATTTTTTAGAAGACTGGACTTCCCAGGTCCGGCACCTCGTCCTCATAGGTCAGACTATCCGGACTCTACCCGCGGCGGGGAAGGGTCTAAAGCAAGGAAACAGTAATGCAGAAATATGCATGCCACCGGGGTCGATCCCGGCTAATTCCCTAGTTCGTTATCTTTCTATGTTATTTAGACTCACTAAAATTTTAGACTTTTTAAAGTTATGAGTATAAAAATTTTCCACCCTCACGAGCCTCACGAGTCCAGGCAAAAACAAAAGCGGCACACAATCACCAAAAAACTAAGAAAAGCAAGCAATCCTAAAGGCAATCAATTCAACACATCAAATGTAAATGAATTAATTAATAAATGTCCATAGGCAAAGTTGCCTTGCTTATTACAATAGAATTTTGCAGAAAGTAAAGTGGCCGGGCACCACCTGACAACACCCGGATTCTAAACCTAGTAATGACGCAAGTAGTTTTGAGTGGGATATTCTCAATCTTCAATCTTCAGTCTTGTTCTTCTTTTGGGCTCCTTTTCTTCAAGATCTTGGATTCTTCGTACTGACTATCCAAATGGATAAGAGGGCACTCCTTTAAGGGGAAAGCCACTCTTTCCTCTTTCGGGTAGGGAGGAGTGTGGCCAAATTTGAATCTCCAAATAGAAAAGGTCTACTCCCCTTAGGGGCATCCTTTTCTCTTCGGAGTCTCAAGCTTTGGACCTATATATCCCAACTGAAAGCTAACTTTCACAACTATAATTACACAAATTACATTTATTTGAAAATAAAATCTAGACTCACCTGCAGGGTTATTCCAAAGCAGTTAATAAGATGAAAAGCAATTATTCCCAAGCAGTTATATTTGAGCAGAAAAGTAGTAAACACACTGGACACGCTCCTTTTATTTGGGGGCTTTAGCAGCTGAAGCACTGTGCAAGCAGTTATAACAATTGATAATAATTTTTTTTATTGATTTAGCCCCTTTTATTGGCCCTGCATGAACGTGGCCACTGTAGAAGACTGTGTGAAATCCAGATCGTACCTAACCTAAGGGTAATCTACTCGCGCAAACACATCAATCCATCCACAGAGTGCAGAAAAAGTAAGCAGACACAGCAAAGCAATTTCATTCACAACATGCAGTGAAAACTACGAAAAATCCGGCACACAGCAGTAAAGTAACACCGGCCTAACTGGATCTAGAGTTGGTTATCCTAGCAATCATCTAAAGTGTGTGAAAAAAGGTTGTGTGGCTGGGGTTGATCCTAAAGTGGGTTATTAGTTAGAGTTGTCTAGAAAAGTTCTGAATTCGTTAAGGCTCAAAAAGGGGATTTAGATTAAAATTTAAGTATTAGTAGATTAAGAATTTTAATTAAACATATTTAAAAGTTAATTGATTACTACCTTTTATTTCACACCGAGGCCATGAAGTTTATTTACTTCCTGGGGCTAAGCTAATAGCCTCGTAGGCCTGGATATACCCAGTAGCAATCGGGGTTGATTGAGTTGACTTAAATTGGTTGGAATTAAAGGAGTGGATTGAATATTAAAGGGAGTTGTTGCTGATTTTAATGGATTAGATGATTATTTATTGATCTATTAAGAAATTATTAAATTTTTGTGGAGTTAATAAGTTTTGGAGTTATCCGGATATGCTAACTAAGGGGTCAAAATTTGACTTTTAAAATTAAGGTTAATCTAAGGTTCAGATTTTTAATAATACTAGACCTAATTAATGAGTTGTTAGACAAGTGGCCATCCCATTTGGAGTTTTCTATGAAAGTTATGATTTTTAGAAAGTTTTGACCTAGAGTTGACCAAATGTTGACTTTTGACTTTGACCAGATTTTAGGGTTTTAATTTTTTTGGAAAAATACTAGATTTTAAATTAGAGTCATTATCCACTGAGTTTGATTGATTTAGAAATTTCTACATTAGTTATGATTTTGGAAGTTTGGGTATTTATTGGAATTATTTAATATTTCAATTAAGGGACCTTTTATGATTTTGAACTCAAATGAATCTTAAACTTCTTGAAATTAACTCAAAGATCAGAATGATCTAAGGAGAGATCAGAAAGTGTTAAGATTTTTTGGGATTTTTAATAATTTTTTAATTAATTAAATTGATTAAACATTGATTTTGATTAAATTTAAATTAAGGTGGATTTTAATGTCAAATTAAAGTAATTTCAATTTTCATGATTAAGAGTTGAAATATGGTTGATCAGAGTTTATTATGGGTATTTTTTGGATTAAATATAATTTATGATGAATTTATTGAATTTTCTAAGTCCTTAAAGGGTCTAAAATTTTGACATGCTTAATTTCCTATCCTAAATGACCTCAAATTGAGTCAAATTTAAACCTAAGGTATTCTGATGTCATATGTTTACTCTGATCAAGTTTTACCTCCTATTGGGTGTGTGTACAATCCCCTATGATTTTCTAAGTTTTCTAGAACTTTTTTAATTATTTTTCTAGGTGCTCTACTATTCAAATAGGCATGAAATTGGTGTGTCTAACCCTAACATACATAAATCATACCACAGAAATATCACAGTAAATATTAAAACCCTAAGGAGTTATGAATTTTCAAAGTTTAGGGTCCAAAAATGACCATTTACCTTAAACATTCATATCACTGAATCTATTGAGCAATCTGCACTAGAAAGAATTATTAAACATGCCGAAGATACCTCAATAATCACCCACCAAAATTTGGCTTCATTTGATCATTGGATTGGGAGAAAATTGCAATAAATGAATTCAAAATAAATCAAATATCTCAACAACACAGAAATCAAATCAATATAATTTTATTTTAATAAATACTAAATTAATTATCTTTCCAATGAGCCAAGAATGCCCAATTGGTGGCAACTCGATTTTCTGTGAATTTTGAAACGGTTGAGCATTTAAAGTAATTTTTATTCAGATTTGGGTCAATCAATGATGATGACGTGCGGTGTGGCGTGTCGCCCATCACACTCCCAGCCGTGGATGACCCACGTTAAACCTGGAGGAAGCCGCGCGGTATACCCAGATCTGAGCCGTCAGATCTTCGATCGGACGGTCCAGATCTTCTCTAGTTCATTTTGAATAGAAATCTTTAAACGCTCATATCTTTCAAAACTCAACGAAATTGCACGAAATTTGAACTGTAGCTAGAGGGCAATATGATATTACAATTCCTGGAGTTTTGGAGGCTCTATTCATTGTAAAATCGCTACAGTAATCAAATGAAATTTAAACTTAAAATGAGTATAACTTACAATCCAACCGTCGGATTTTTACGATTTTTTGGGCTTGTTGGAAATCTGCAGAATCTTCACAACGTTTGTGAAGAACTCTAAAAGTCAGATCTTATTGATCGAAAGTTATATTTGAAAGTCCTCTTTCTCTCTCTAGAATGCCTTCTCCTCACTAAAATAGTGATTTGAGGCTTGGAAATGGTTGGGAAAAGCTTGGGAAGGACTTGGAATGTGCTGGAGTGTGTAGGAGGACTCTTAGAAGGTGGGGGCTGCTGGAGTTTGAGCTTTTGATCATATAAAAGGAATGATGAAGAAGCCCCTTTAGGTCAAGTTTTCACCCACTTTACCTTTGGCTTTTGGATGGATGGTTGAGATTTGATTTGGGGAGGTTTTGGATGAGTGCCAAGTGTCCCTGCTGCCAAGCTATGGAATAGGGTGGTGGTGTGAGAGTGACATCTCTTTGGTCCATGGAAGAGGGACCACACCTTTTGCCCCATTTGGATGAATCAATGCTTGGCTTGGTTAATAGAGCTTGTTTTAATGATCAATTAGGGAGGGAAAAGCATATTCTCATCATCCAAAGAAGATTTTGGCTTGGAGAAGGGTTTGCTTTTATGGGATGATGAGGTGGCCAAGTTATGGTCTCATTTCAAGGGTAATTTTGACACATTGACTTGTTGACTAGTCAATGGTGATAGGATGTGCATGAGGGAGGTTCTGAGTGCTACAAGACATCATGCAAGGAATTTAAAAGTCAAGGGTCTATACATTGACCAATTTGATGGGTTGAATTGATTCAAAGTAGCTTGAATGGTTAAAATTGGTAAATGTTGGGTTAAAGGGTTGATTTGGTCAATCATGGTTGACTTGGTCAACCAAGGTCAAATCAAATTGTAAATTTGGGTTCAATGTGTTCCTAAAGTCATTTAGGTCCATTGGAATGAATATTTGAAGAAGATTTCAAGGGTTTATAAGTCAAATCAGTTGAGTTAGGCAAAAGTCCAAAAATCCCCATTTAAGGGCATTTTGGTCATTTTGACTCAAGTCAATTCTGGGTCAAAATTGAATCTAAAAAGATGTAGATATTACTTAAAAAGTTAATATCAAGGTATTAAGAGAGATCAAAGATTTGGAGGGGGATCCAAAGTCAATTCCACTAGGTGAAAGCTAGTGGCATGGATTGGTAAATATTCAAAAGTTTTGCAACATTTGGAGTTGGATTAAGTTAAAGAGTTAGAATCCTCCAATGAGCTAAATTTGAGAGGTTGCCTCTAGAGTCATGTCACATCATATGAAATTGATAGACCCTGAATCAGAGGTCAAAAGACTGGTTTTCAAGGCGATGGAAAATCACTCTAGAAAGGGCTTTAGGACCTAAGTCTTTAGCCTAAGAGTTATGGGTTTGGATTGAGTTAAGATTTGGATTGAGCCTAAGGGCTAGTAACTAGGAAGATACTAGGATCTAGGACTCAGGGAGGAGTTAAGAGTGACCTCATATCAAAATGAGGTCAAGAACCTTTCGCTTTCAAGCTTTCTCTTCAAGTTCCCCCACAAGAACGAAGCTACATTGGCTACCAAAGAAACTTACAACGTGCCTTGTCATAGCTTAAATAGAAGAGCTAAAAATGAGCTCATTAATGCAAGTTGCCGACATTATCGTCCAGGAGGATAGACATATCGTCCTGGCTGATTAGTTCAAATATGAGGAAAATCGTCCTGAATATCGCCCTAAAATGAAGCTGGACAATGTCTAATCATCCGGATGATCTTGCGATCGGCCTGGACGAATACCATTAATTGCTTTCCAATATTGCCAGAGAAATTTTGGAAAAATTGTCCTGGATCGTCCTGGCTGATATTTTATAGTCAGGCCGATCCACTAGGCCGATATCCAAAAATAAGAATTTCCTAAGTAGATATGGCGGCAGATTCTTTCTGAATTGAGCCTATCGTCATGGCCGATAGAAAATCGTCCAGGACGATGTGTTTCGCATAATGACGGCTACTTTAATGAGGATGCCCTAATTAGGGTTCTGCTTTTGAACAGATCATCCGGCTGATATAAATATCATCCAGGACGATGTTATTAAAAATAGTAACTCTAGGGAACATTCAGAAACTCTTATACGTTACAATGCATCAGGAGCACAATAAATACAATAGACTCAGAAAAGAAAAGTGTACAACTGACTCAGACCTAGTCTACCCAATCTTGAGCTGATTCCAAATTGCAGTCCGATCGTGTGAACCTGAAATGTTAGTAGAAAGCAGTCATAGAGAAAAAGAATGTTTCCTATCATCAAAATCATAAGCCATAGATCCGCAACACAGATGTTAGGCCAATCTTTTTCCCCTCATGAATCAACTTATTTCTACTTTTTCAAGAGAAGAAAGCTAACGAGTAATATAAATTTGCAACGAACAAGTTTACCTTCGACATATATTTCAGCTTCAGCATGCATTTTGTCCATGGACTAAATGTTGGAATTGAGAAACCCCATCTATTCGCCAAAATGATTGCTTATTTCAGCTTTCCGCATTCCACTGCTAAATGCTCTGAATTCTCCGCCGAATCACATCCTTTAGGAAAAAGATTATCATTTACTAATCTCCTGTACATAAGAAAGTATTTTGATGGAATTGCATTCATCCACAAGCACCACCAAAACCATTCTACCCGTGGAATCAATTTCAGTTTCTTAAACTAGCTCAAGGAATCTGAATTATCTTTTGCATAAGACCTGGCTAATGAAGCTATAGTTTTACCAGAAAAAGATTTAATAAGTTACATTTCATCATCAGGCTGATTTGGGTACAATTTAATTTGTAAAATTACATCAACCAATTCTTTCCCAAAGAATTTTAGAAGTTTAACTTGATTCCAACTACCATTCAAGATAAAATTCTCCAAGCTTGGAAAGTCACTTTCAACAATAACAATGAAATCAGGCCATAGCTCCAATCTTCTATCCCATATCCAGCAGTCTTTTAGAATGTTGAAAGACTTTCGTGCAACAATTTTTGAATCTAATAACCAATTGTAAAGTTTTAGCTCCGCAGATAAAAATCTTCCATGTAGGAGAATTGAACCCCTTAACATCAACATGCATTACATTCCTTCCATATTTTGCTGAAAATGATTTATTAAGTAATGAGTCCGGATTCTTGAAGAAATTCCAAGTGAACTTAGCTCTTAAAGGTCCTACAGAATGCACTACTGAATGGACCCCTCGGCCTCCATCACATATCGGTTTACAGAGATCTTCCCAGGCCACATAATGAAAGCCCGAATTACCATCATCCTTCCTCCATAGAAAATATCTGCACAATCTATCTAATTCCTTCAAAATACTTAAAGGAATCGAAGTGTGTACCGAGAAGAAATCTGGTATTGAAAGAACTGCATACTTGATTATTGCAAGTTTGCCTGGAGCTGAAATATATTTTCTCCCCCAAACATCCAATTTTGATAATATCTTATCTAGTATATGTACGAAATCAGAGTTTTCAATCTCCTCAATGCCATTTTCACACCCAGATACTCCAGCTCCTTCACTTCATTGAACCCCAATAGATTTTCGATACATCTTCTTCATTTTCTACTCACTGATTTCCTAGATATAACTAAAGATTTATCCCTGTTAACTTGCTGTCCCATCCAGCAACAATAACCTTTTAAAATTTGCTGAATCAACTTCAGTTCCCCATTATCTGCTTCAGAGAGAATTATGATATCGTCGGCATACATAAGATAGAATTTTTTTGGAGCCAATGGAGCTACTCTAATTCCCAAATTATTTCCTTTCAATTCTTATCCATTAGTTAATAGTTAAGAGCATAAGATGAAAAGGTAAGGAGATAGTGGACAGGCCTGCCTAAAGCCACTCTTCCCTTTTATCCAACTAGAACCAACTCCATTAATCATAAATTAAAAATAGGGATCTTTAACACATTCCATCAAACGTTCAGAAAATTTCATAGGAAAGAAAAAACAATGAAGAACTTGTTTGAGTGTTTCCCAAGCCAAACTATCGTACGCTTGCTCCATATCTACCTTGATAGCAACCAAACCTTTTTTTAGATTTAGAGAATCTAAACTTGTGGAAGATTTCTTGTGCAAGTAGGATGTCATATGATAAAGATCTTCCTTTGATGAAAGCTGATTGAACATCCATCACCAATGAATTAATAACTTTCATCAATCTATTCAACAAGACTTTTGCAACAATCTTATAAATTGACATACAAAGGCTAATAGGCCTAAAGTTGGAAGGAAGAAGAGGGTTGCTTACTTTAGGAATGAGCACCACCAAAGTTTCTTTCCATTTAGAGCACATCCTACCCGATGTTAAGAAGAGATAAATGGCTTGCTAGACATCTACCCTTATCACTTTCCAATAGGCTTTAATAAATGAGAAAGAAATCCCATCCTTCCCAAAAGAGATATTGTTTCCATGACTTTTAACTTTGACCTCAAATGTGAAGTCATGATCAAGAAAATTAAATTCATCATTGTTTAAAACTTTAGATGGAGTCGGCCAGCCATCCAAACAACATTCTCTACATCTTCATTTGTTCCCAAAAAATTTAAAGAAAACCTCTCTAATGGCTGATATATCATCCAGTAGATGTTCTTCCTCTCACATTTCTTCTACCATTAGCAAATGCATGAAAAAAATTTGAGTTTATAACTCCCTTCTTAAGCCATTTAACCTTGGCCCTTTGTCTCCACCAAGTGTTAAATCTTGCTAGAGTCACATTTAATTCATTTATCTTAGATATCAACAAAATGAGATTTTCTTCCATGAAACAACTTCCATTAGCTTTTAGACTTTGCAAAATCATCAATTTATTTCTTCAAACTTTCCTTAAGCTCTAAAAGATTTTTGTGTTTGGCTTTGCTCCAAAAAAACAAAGCTCTTAGGGACCTATAGAACTTTTGTTGAGGCCTTCCATAGCATCCCCACCGACTGCCTTACTCCAAGAATTTTTGTCAGTAGTTGAAGACGTCGGATATGATAACCAAACATCCTCAAATCTCAAAGTTTGTCTACGAACCACCTTAATATAAAAAATCTTCAAAACAATGGGAGAATGGTCGGAGGCGACCCTTGGCAAGTGTCTGACTTAAGCCTGATAAACCAATTCCAATGCCTTGGAGTTGAGCAAGCATCTATCCAGTCTCTCTAGAATCCTTGCATTACCCTTCTTTTTATTACACCAAGTGATTTTGGGACCAATCCCAACATTATGAAAATCATTGTTGATCATGCAAATTTTCATTCCTGTAGGCCCTTGGGAAAATTTAAATTTCTTCCCACCCCTTTTCTCCTCTTGGGATAGAATACAATTAAAGTTTCCTCCATCAAATAAAGGCAATTCTAAAGAAGAATGCCTCCCCACCAGCTCCCATAACTTCCTCCTCTTGTATAGATCTTGGCTGCCATAAATAGTGGAAACAATCCACACACCTTTATTGTCAATTTTCAACTCCCCCGTTATTTCTTGATCTGAAGCTTCCAGTTGAGTAAAAGAAGACAAATCAATCCTCCAAATAACCAGAATTCCTCCTGACATACCCGCCGAAGGAAACATGATGAAATCCCAGTCAGCACCCGTGAACCTGTTGAATTCAATTCTACTAAAATTAGACATCTTAGTTTCCACTATACCCACAAAGAAAACATCCCACTCTTTCACAAAATTCCTTCAAATACAAGTAGGTCTCTCTCTTGTTTGCCCCCCTATAGTTCAAAAAAGCTAAGGAACTCATCTAACCCCAAGAGGGGGAAGGACCCCCGCTCCTTTTTTTATTCAACCCCTTCTTCAGCCTAGCAGAGGAATTCATAGGTCCTAAAGATCTCAGCTCTTTAAGAAATTTTGGTTTGTTAACTTCAGTATCCAGATCCGATCCACCTTGATCCTTTAATATGACATTAACTTCTGCTAGATCATTCCCCATATGTTCTGGACAGATTGCCATAACTTCAGTCTCCACTACATGAACTTCAATCAACTTCCCTTCCTCAACCTCTGCCTCTGCTACAATTGATCCAGATTTACTTTCCATAATTTCCTCTTCACCTTCCAAAGAAGCCAGGATATTAAAGATATTGCCATCCTTCATTGTAGTATCACTACAGTGAATATAATTCTTCTTCTTAATTGAAATAACTTGAACATAATTAACATCCTTCATCAGCTGATCCTGAATAACGTTATCAATCATTACATCAGTTTTGGCTACTGGATCCTTAATCAATTCTTCATGAACTTCCTCATGAGATGGAATCAATAATTCTGGTTCTTTTTTTTCTAAAAACCTATTTTGATTTCAGAAAATTCCCTGCCTTCTTAGAATTCACCACCTTTTGAGTTCCTCTGTTAAATAAATTTCTTCTTCTCCTATTAACCAACATCCAAAAATGAAATAGAAAAGATAATAAAACACCTAAATTGAACTACATGCATGAAATAAGAAATTTTAAAGAAAGCAAATAAAATAACTAAAATATACAACACAAAAGGATTAAAAAAATGAAAACATATAAAATGAAATTGCAGCATACAATCATGCACAAATCATAATTATAAAAAATAAATGAAACAAATAAACAAACACATAAAGAAACCTTAACATACGTATTCCTGATCAAATTTCACAGCTTAATCCTTAACCATTAAGTATAAGTTTTTTACCTCCACTTCTTGCTCCTATTTTAATGTGTTTGAGGCTTTGTCTAACTTTGAGATTTTTTGCTTCAATTCATTTTGCCATTTTGCATTCGGCTTATCCTTACCCTTTTCCTTCATCGGGTCGCTCTTAAAATTGGGAATTTGGATTTCAAATGTCTTGATTTCCTACACCCAAAGAAAATAATGTCAGAAGAAAACTTATCATTTTTACTATTTTTATCCTTTACTCCAATTTAGTTGACCCTTGTACTTGTGCTTTAGAAAACTTTTGAATTTGCTTGTTATTAATGCTATCTCCTCAATTCCATCATCTCCTAAGCTATTTTTATTAGTATCTTTGGATGTAGCATTATAATCTTCTCTATTCTCTTATCACCTAGATCAAAAAGTCATTAACTTGCACTTTGCTCATTAACAATGGGTGAGCAAGTAGATTATCAATATAATAAGCACTTAAGACTTTCAATTCACATATAGTAGTGACTTTGGCATTAATATTATAAGGTAGACAATGTAGAATTTTGTTTACATTCTCAGAGTTTAAAAGTTCTCTATTTAAAGCATGCAATGATGTCACTATCCGAGTAAATCTAGTGTACATGTATGAGATAGTCTCATAAGGTTTCATATAAAAAAGTTCATAATCATGTAATAATATATTTAACATAGATTTTTGACTTCACTAGCAACTTTGTATGTAATGCATAGTCTATCCCAAATGTCCAAGCTAGTGGTACAATTAGAAACTCTCATCTAATCTTCAGACTTAAGTGCAAAAAAAAAACACTTTAAATAATTAACATTCAGCTGCGCAAAGTCTTGTTCTTCTCTACACCATTTAGTAAAAGGAATCTTTGTTTTGGCTCCATTGTCAATAATGAAGGTACAAATAAACTAGTTTGAATCATATGCCACATTCAAAAATCAAGTATACATGCAAATTTTTCTAAAATTAAATAGTATGTTGTCAAATAAAGGTGGAAAAATTATCGAATAACCTCTTATGATATTTTTTTCCAAAATGACCCATACGTTATTTTTCTCAAGGTTTTCGAAATTGTTACTTATGAGAATCACTCTAATACCAATTAAAACTTTGATTTAGGATGCTAAAACTTAGTGAACTATCCCTAAGAACATCAATTGGGGGGAGAGGTGAATTGATAGTTTTAAAAACTAATTGTTAACTTTAAATAAAAAAAACATATATTTTTGGATTTTTATATAATTTAAAAAGAAAGCAATACTTTAGCTTAATGAGGTTGCTAAGAAACTAATCAAAGGTTTCAATAATAGTGATGATAGTTTGATCAATATAATGATATATAAAAATTAGATTTTTAACGAGCAATTATCAAAGAAATAAAATGAAAAAAAAAGTGTAAAAAAATAAAAATAGAAATCAGAAACCTAACATTTTATACTTGTTCGACCAGATAATGACTTACATCTACTCCCCAGAGTCCTCTCCAATTATTGAACTAAACCTTTAGAGCCACTCCTTCAGTTGTCGCAGCTAGGTAGAGAAGCCCTTATAATCTGTTTACCAACTCGATGCATTAGAGAACCTTGACCTCTTTTTCACCCTCCTTGTGCAGATAAAGAACCTCAACTTCCTTTTTTTCTCTCCTTGAGAACCCAAAGAACCTCTACATTTTCTTATATTCATGGTGAAGGAAAAGAACCAAAACCTACTTTTACACCCTCCTGATGAAGGCAAAGAACCTCAACCTAGTTTTTCACCCTCCTAGTGATGGCAGAAAACCTCGACCTTCATTTTTAAACTCTTGGGGAAGGAAGTGAACATCATTCCCCTTTTTCACCCTCTTGATGAAGGAAGAGATACTTGAATCACTTTCACCTTCACTAGTGCAACAAATTTGATTGGTCCTTTAGCACTAAAGAGGTCTTCTACCCAAAGAATTCTTCTAAAAAAACCTTGACAGATGGAGTAACTCATCTGTAAGTTCATTTGAGTAACCATACGGAATTCCCTCGCAAACTCCCTTGAAACCCACAAGAATTTTCTCCCTCTCATAAACTCCATCCCTTCTCTCCCATTCTCTAGGCTTTCTCTTCAAGCTTTCTTCAGAAGAAAGAAACTCAATGAATATAAAAAAGACTCTTACAAAGTCATATGAGAAAAATTAAATAGAGGCTTCAAAAAAAACCTTAAAAGTTTTGTTCTATCAATACTTATCATTCAATACGATGATATATCGTACAACACGATTAGTTTAAATGACCATGTTAGTCATATATGAATAATAAGGCATTATATGATCAACTCAACAAATTCAACTGATCGTATAGTACGATTTGAGAATCATGCAGTACAATTAGCTTAAACGACTTAGATTATCATCCTGTATGATTACTGTTGAGTATAATATCCCTTGCAAAATTTAGGTCATAAAGTATAATTAAGTTCAATTTTTCTATATGTTATGTTTTAATCAATTAATCCATAATTATTTGCTAATTATAGGATTAGATTTGGAAAGATTTAATTATATCATACATTATGATACCTATATGATCCTTTAAGTAGCTCCTTTGATTTTGAATTTTAAAATATTGCATAAATTATGATTGGTAATTGAGATCTTGATTTTTACTGAACATCATATATGATCTTGATCATATAGTACGATGAGTTGAAATAGCTTTAATTTTGCCAATTAGTCATTTCAATAATTTTTTAGAATGGTTGATTATATAGTATGACATGGATCACACAGTAAAATTAGTTCAAAATAAAAATTCTCATTCTAATTTTCTCACTATTTCACTCCTTTGAGTGTGTGTGTGTGTGAATGATCATCAAGTTAGCATAAATCCTTACAAGACTTGAGTCAAGAAATCAAAAATAAATAAATGAGTATTACACTCTTTGAACACATTATATTATACCCAATCTTGAGTCATGAACCTTCATTAAATGGTGCATGATGTACCTTAAATGCCAGTACACACACAAACAAATATGAACTACTAGTACTAGAAGAAATAAAGAGGTAATCAATAATGTTCATGATAGTAAAAAACATAAGCTCTGGAGCTCGAGTTGCAAGATCTCTATAAATAATCCTAAGGTAATTAAGTGTGAAGGGCATGTACATTTTGGTTTTGATTGTCTCGAGTTGAGAGTTGGTTGCATCTGAAGGATATCCTTATCCCTTAAGAAGCTCCTTTTAATAGTTATATTGGATAGCATTAGCTTGATAATTTAAGTTAGGGTTGGCTGGTTTGAGTAGCTATTTCTAATTAGAGGAAAGTTATAAGAGTGTGGAAAAAATATATTGATTCCCAAGTGATTTTTATTTATATTTCTACAATCAAATCTTCATAGTTCACTACAAATAATCTCAAAAGATAAATCAATGCTTCACTATCGATCTAAAAATAAAATAAAATTTATTTTCATGATCAAAGTCAACATAAGGAATGTAATATTCATATCAAGAGATAAACATGACATTCAATTATTATTTTGAGCGATTAAATTATTTTTGTGCACTTAAATATGAAGATTAAATGCATATTTTTACTTACATTACTAATAAGGAAGTAAGTGAGTAAGACTACATTAATTATGATGGAACCAATGAAGTTAAACTGACATTAATGAATTTATTTTTATAGGATGATCTTTTACAATATTGAACTAATAGCACGGCACAATCAAAATATTATACTATTTGAATAGAAGGTTGAAACATGAAATTTGGGGGTTTTAATAGCCCTCTTTATAAATACTTTCTTGTTCTTAAGAAATATTACTTTGGAAGTCAAGACACATTTTGTTTCTATGAGAAAGAGATTAGAGAGTTGACATCATAAGGGAGTGATAATTGGTCAGATTTAATGAGGGAGAAGATCCTTGAGAGAGTCATGCTTACTCTGGATGGCATGCACGTTAAGTCTTCAAATTTTATGTGCGTGGAGCTATTAAGGAAGAGCTATAGGGAAGGACTAGCTTTAGCAGCAAAGACCATCAGAATTTCCATCTGAACAGTAAGGAAAAGGAGGTACAGTAATTCTATCAGGCATCAAAATGAAAGGAGGAAACTACGACTCCATCCATCTTAAGATTAAAAGAAGGATGAGATGTATATGTTAAGCAGAGGAGGTGATAGGAGGATTGACATCTCCATCTGGCTTATAGGCTAAAGGAGGGATGCCATCTTATTGGCCTCATATTTGTATGAGATCATCAGGGTCCACCCAACTTCTAATAAAACTCCAAATCCACCCCAAATCCTAAATTCAAAATCAAATCTCAAGGTTGAGGACTAGGCCTTGAAACCATTTTTTGAGTGATTTTTCAACCAACTTAAAATATAATAAATGACCTTTAATTTATATTATATCAATTTCATATATATTAGGCATGTCCTAAGGGTCAACCATCTGAATTTGAGCTCAAATTGACACTACTAGCTCCAAAAATTGAATTGATATCCAAATGTTGTAAAACCTTTAAATATTTATAGTCCATGTCACTCGATCCTCTACTTTGTGGAATTTAAACTTTGAAAATGTCCATATCCTTTGTTATGACATGTTCACCAACAAATAATATTTTTCTGGATCTAATTTTTCCAAAATTGGCCAGGGGTTAAAATAACCAAAATACCCTTTTATTAAATTTTTGAACTTTTCCCCAAAACCCAATATGGCTCAACCTCATAAAACATTGAAATCTATTATAGTGCATCATAAACATCATTAGGAATACATTAAGCTCAAACCTACTCTTCTAGTGCATCATAAGGGTTAGTTTGAGCTAGCTATCCAAATTGACCATGGTAGAAATAAATGCCCCTTAAAAATCCAAATGTTAATTTTAACACAAATGAAATCCTTAGCACTTCCAATAACTCCCATTATCTTGAAATGATTTATACAAACTCAATGGACCCAACCCTTAGCCCTAGGGCAACTTGGTTAACCAAGTCAACAAAGTTTAACCAACTTCACCTACACACCTATGAAGCTTATATCTTTTGACCAAGCCCTTCCCAAGCCGATTCGAACCCATGGTATGATCCATTGGGTCTCTTGATAACCCAAGGTTTTGGGATCACTTGGGTTAACAATTTGGCTTGACCCAAGTGACCAAAGAGGGGGCTCCCATGAATCAAAGTCCATACTAAGCCAAGTTAGATCAAACCAATGGCTGCATTACATCCCCCACAACCCAAAGCAACTAATCTAGTTGTGGCGGGGTCAACTCAAGTTAGGAATTAGACTAGCCCAAAGTGGACAAAACCATTATAGGTTGAGCCATTTCCCAACCTAGGCTTACCCAAGGAAAACCTACACTTGAATTTGGAAGCCCTTTACCAAACGAACCAGACCCATTAAGCCCATCCCTTGTGTTGACCTAAATCAATACCCAAGCTAGCTCAAACTGGTCAAAACCACTTTAACCTAAGCCAATTATTACCCTAGAAAAAATCAAACCCAGTTGACACTTCCATTGGATATGAAAATACTAAAAGACAAGAGGGGGGGTGAATTGTAAAAGTTTTTCTCTTAATAGAAATTAACCCTAAATAAGAGTTCTAATTTTTTGTTGTTTTTGAAATATTAAAAACAAAGATCTATGGAATTTTACTTTACCAAAAAAAAGAAACCACGTGCAATAAAAATAGTAAAGGTTTGGGTCATTCTGAGCCACTTGATCAAATTAGGGTGTTTTCAGCCTAATTAAGCACACTATTTAGTTCACTTGACCCCTAGCAAGTTTTCCACCAAAACCTTACCCATCCAGTGGCTAGCAGTGCCCAAAGAAAATTAAAATGAGCTCCGATGGTCCCCCCACCCCTTCATGATCCCTGGCTAAAGCTCTCCTCAGATCATTGGCTCACCTCCTTTGGACTTATATGACTCACTTAGGTTGTACCCTTCTAGTTGGAAACCATCCAATGGTTTGTCTAAGCCATCAGAGCTATCTAAGGCTATGAAAATAGTTTGAATAGGGTACCCTCACTCAGACAAATTCATTAACTCCTATCATTTTGAAGCTCTTCCCAAGAGCTCTCTGAGCATTCCTATCTGAGTTCCCAGCTTTCTAGCCTCTTCCAGAAGGCATTTTGAGTGAGCACCTGTGAAATCCCATAGTCCTTCATCTGAAGTTACACCTCTGGCAATCCTTTTAGCCATGACACTTGAATAATAAATCTTCTTTTTTTTCCTCTAAAGCTTTCCACTATAAAAACTCATCCATTAGGGCTTTTTACAGGGTGAAATCCTTAACTCGACCCCATAGTTAGGTAGTAGTTGTCGTGTAAAGTAAACCATCAAACCATAAAATTTTGATAGTTGGATTGATAGATTAACTCATCCTAATCCTCATTGTGAAATTTAAAATGAGCTAACTAGTAGGATCTCTTGGATAACGCCGAAGAAAGTCTACGACTTTCATTCTATGTGCCAGGTTCAATACATGATCCTAGCCAATAATTTGAATTAATGGTTTGGGATATAACCTATAATTTTGGAGCCCTTTTAATTATAGTAGTCTGATCTATGATCAAGTAACAAGATTTAATCATGTGTTTACATAGTCAGCCATAATTATTAGCTAATAAACCAGGTGGTGCCAACTTGTAAAGGACTCGCTAACTATGTAAATCCAGATTTAATTTAAGAATAAATTTATAGAAACTTAAAAAATTAATAGCTCTTTACACACTTGGACAAATTAGGTGTTCTTTTGTCTCATTGGAAAGGCTTTGAGGAGACCTATCGAAGCCTTATGGTATCAAGCCATGATTATGCATTAAATTTAGTCAATTTTAGTAATATTCATATGAGTATTTTTGTAATTTTAGCTTTAATTTTTTTAAAAATGGCTTGAAACTTTGGGAGGTCAATTTTGGGCATTACTCTAATAAGCCCAAAATTCCTCTCCATTATTTGATGTCTTTATGGGCATAACTAAGTCAATTTAGGCTTAAGGGTGATAATTGACCCTTAAATTTAAATTTTCTTAGTGATCTATACAATGATATTTATGGCTTGATTTTTGATGTGCTTTTCATGATTATTACATGGGTTAGATGGCCCCTAATTACACCATATTTTATGGTCTAGGTAGCCTCCTTTAGATTTTTTAAGGTATCCAAGAGGTTGCATTGGACAGTTTAATCACCTTAGAGGATCCAAATTGAGGATAAATTATGTGGGCTTGGGCCTTGAGATTACGTGAACTCATGTCATGCCCCAGGTTTCACTAAATTGGATCCCATTTGTTTCACCATTCAGGTAACCCAAAATCCACACGTAAAATAGACCAAATATTTTGATTAAATCATAATTAATTTAAATAAATTTGAAAAATTATAAATAATATATTAAATTGAACATAATTTAATCCTTTATCCATGAAAATTAAAATACCTTTGATCAAAGTTTTAATTTAGGATTAAATAAATTTTTTAATGAACTACCTTTTAATTAATTTAAATAATTAAATAAATTTTAAAAATATTAAAAAATATTAAACACTTGGAAACATCCCCTTACACCATTCCTGAATTTTAGGGATAATTCCAAGGAGTTTTGAGCTTTTTGGACAAAAACACCCCAAACCACTCTAATTAACAATTAAAAAAATTAATAAAATCCTACAACAAATACAACAACATCAAGCCTTTATCCCACTACGTGGGGTTGGCTACATGAATCCTTTTTCTCCATTGTGTCCATTGGTGTCCCTATTAAAATTCACAAATTTCTCAGTGTAAATGCTAAAAAAGAAAGGTCATTCCTAATATTTTCTAAACCAAGTTTTTTAGGTCTACTCATTCTATCTCGTTTCTTATCATAGGAGCCAAATCTTCAATACCTCCTAGCTCTCCTGACCGCGGATCATCGGGAAGTGGATCGTACATTTTTAGTGTGACCAAGAACCATCTAAGGAAGACTCTCTCTAACATCTTAATCTTCCTATTGGAGCTTAACTGCCAACCTTTTCACGGTTATCTGGCTATTTTCGTATCCTATCTCTAAGGGTAAAGCAACTCATTCCCACCTGAAAGCATCCTCATCTTTTGGCCACATTAACTTTAGTATTAATGCTTCTCTGTTAATGGCAAACATTCGGCACCATACAAGCATTGGCAGGGCCTCACTACATCTTATAGAATTTTCCCTTAAGTTTGAGGGTACATTTCTATCACATAACAAAGCACCGATGCATTTCTCCACTTCAACCATCCAAATTGAATTCTGATATAATATCTCCATCTATTTCACCATCACTCTGAACAATAGATCCAATATATCTAAAGCGTGTACTTTTTATTATGACTTGATCGGCCCAAAGGTCACAATCCCTCACTAGGTCTATTACTACTAAAAAATTACACTCCATATATGCCATTTAGATCTACTCAGCGAAAACCTTTAGACTTAAGGTTGACCTCCATTATTCAAGTTTACCTTCAACTCCTCCTAGTCTTATCAACAAAAGAATATCATCAGCCAAAAAGCATACACCAAGGTAACATCTCTTGCAAATGTTCTAGTGAGAACATCATGACTAAAGCCAAAAAAATAAGGACTAAGCTGATTCCTTGATGTAACCAATTCGAAATAGGAAAAATACTTTGGTCAATTCCACCTTGTGTTTGAACACAAGAGTTAATAGCTTCCTGCATACATATCTTTAAATGATTGAAATATAAGCATTATTACTCCTTTTTTTCAAGGACTTCTCCTGCAGTATCTCTTGGAAACTTTATCAATGTCTTGTAGTTCTAATCAATGTAAATTATTCGATATGTATGATCTCTTATTTTCCCTATATTTCTCCATCAATCCTCTTAATTAAATGTAGAACTTTGACACTCATGTCGATCTACCGGCATGAAATCCAAATTGATTTTTGAGAAACACAGTATCACGTCGCGCCGTATGCTCCATAACTCTTTCCGTAGTTTTTAAACTATGACACATTGACTTAATACCTTTATATTCACCAATCTTGTTGCAATCACCTTATTCTTACAGAATAGGAATTAACACACTCATGTCTCCACTCATATGGCATTTTTTAGTGCTTCAAAAATAGTATTAAGAAAGTTTTAGTAACCCATGAAATTCCTTCATCTCCTTAAGCATTTCCACACTCTATTGGAATACTCATAGGTTCATACAACTTTTCCACCTTCATTTTCTTTAAGAAGCCTCTCTAACTTCATCGTTTACTAATACGCCGGATAAAACAACCATAAATTTCTTTAATATTCATTAAGGGTGCTATATCACTATAGAAGCGCATGGAGT
>NW_021318826.1:3141-47741 GCF_001605985.2 Dendrobium catenatum | reverse complement strand
ATTAGCATCCTCATGCACAGACAAAATCTTAAGATCTAAAATCTTATTCTAAAAATATTTTTATTAATATTCTTTAAATTCCCCCATCTAATCCTAGAAAATCATTTTACTTTATTTTTTATTTTATGCCCCTTTATCTTAAAGTCCAAAACTAATAATCGATGTTGGGTACATAAATTTTAACTCGGAATAACTTTACAATCTTTGTAATCTAAACGATTTAATTTTCTAATAAAAAAATAGTCAATCTGGGTTGTACTATATCCATTTTTATAAGTGATGAGATGCTCAGTCCTTTTCTTAAATAAAGTATTAGCAATTAAAAAATCATAAGCTAAACAAAAATCCAATATGGTCTTGTACACTTGTCACTGTATTTAGGCCATACAGCGCGTTGCTTCCAGGGGACGCCCTAGCATTAACACAATTTCTTAAAGGATTCATATCATTATTGTTCGATAAGTTTTACGCTGGCTGTCGACTACCTAACGCAACGCTCCACTTTTCTCATCCAGGACTTGGGACCTGGCGGCGGTAGTGTTAAACTTTAAAAAATTATAAGAAAGTCCAAAAATTTCTAAACTTACCAAACTAAAAGCCATTCAACTTCATTTAAGGTCTAGTATTTTCTAAAAATTTCAAACCATTAAAATTATGTGAAAGTAAAAAAGTTAACTTTCCAGTTAACCATAGTTTAAAACTTGTTAAAAAATTTCAGAAAAATCTAAGCAAACTTAGAGTTTAATTACTCATCCTAAACCTAGTATTTAGAAAAAATATTAAAATTTAAGAAATCATTTTAATTTAAAAATTCAACTTTTAACCCCTTAATCAATGTGATTAAATAATTTCAAAAAATCTTAAAATTTAATAATAAGTTTAAATTCAAGAAAATTTTAATATTTATCATTTAAACCATTTATTAATTATTTGAATTAAAATTTATCAATCCTTAACTCTGAATCAATGAAATTACTTAATTAAAGTCGTTTATTATTAGTAAGTCGGGGCTACGAGGCTATTGACTTAGCCTTAAGGAATGTGAAATAAACTTCACGGTCTTGGTGTAAATAAAGGTAGTAACCCATTAACTCTAAAAATACACTTTAAAATAAACATTAAGATAGTAATAATTAAATTCAAACATAAATGCCTTTGACCAATTATACCATTAGATAACTTTAGCAAACTTCCGAGCTTAGGACATACACAAGCCATATAGTCTTCTACACACACATTAGATGGTTTGCTATGTCATCTAACTCTAAATCTAGGCTAGGCCATTGACTACTTTTCTTCTATTGTGTGCTGAGTTTTCTATCATTTTCATTACATTCTAGTTGTATTGATTGATTGATGTGAGTGTTTATTTAATTATGCAATATATAAATTGATTTATTAGGTTATAGATTACTTTATATTAGGAATGATCTGGATTCTCAATTAATTTTTTTTACAGGTTGTCATGCTCATGGAGGGCTAAATTAAAGGGTACAAAATAATTTTAAATTAACCAAGTTTTTTGCAAGTGCTAATTGGTAAAGCCCACTTAAAGTCTTAAAGAGTAAGGCCAAGCATGGTAGTAAAATTAATTTGAGTATTTGAATATATAACTGCTTGGGATATTTTAATTATAATTGCTTAGAATAACCATGTAATTTTCCTTAAACTTTTCTTTTAATTATAATATGTAATTCAACTCAGTTAATCTAGTTGAAAATGTGAAATTGAATATCTGAGTTGGGATACTACATCCAACTTGGAATCCAATGAGGGGAGAACATTCCCTTTGGAAGTGTTCTCTTCCATTTGGGGATCCAAGTTAGGATTACTTTAATATCCAAAGGGATAGGAAAACATACCTTCGAGGAGGAGTTTCTTTTCATTTGAATATTCAGACCTAATAAATCCAAGGAGCTCATTGAAGAAGGGATGATGAAGAAGTGAAGACAAGGAATATATCACTCAAAGTCACTTGTAACACTCTTAGAAATAAAATCCAGGTTATTATCAGTGATACACAATTAATTTTAATTTCAGCAGACCCTAAGTTATAATTTATGTGGCACTTGTGACATTGACATTTATTTTATTTAATTGATTTTTAATATTGATTGTGTAATAAAAATTGCCTGCTTTTCTAGCTTTCTTTCTTGTATGCCAATTTTATTTTGGCCTGGATATGATCAGAGGCTCATGAGGGCATAAATAAAATGTTTTCTACTTCAAATTTAAAATAAAAGTTTTAAGCTCATATAGAAACTCTAATGCTTTTATAAAATAAGACCATGACCATCGAGAGTCTGCATTTATGCATATTACTACATTCTTCTTCCTTTTAGACTCCTCTCTACCTGTGAGCTCTATCAGACCACCTCACCTATTAGGGTTCAGTTCTGTTAAAGAAATATTATGAAATCTCTAGGATAAAATATTTTTTGACCTTATTTTAAAACTTCTTCATATCAACTTCATGCATTTATCAAGTAAGTTAGAATGTATTGAATTAGAAATAAACTTAAAAGTGTCTAAAATTTTAAATAGATTTTCATAAGCACCAATTACCCTACATATTTTATTGGGCCACTTAAGATCTTCTTTAGACGTCGGCCCCAATTCCACAAAGTTAATCAATGGCCTATAAATCTTTTATTAAAGACGGGACACATGATTTTAAAATGCTTAGGTGGTTAGCTACCTCGACAATCTAGGCTAGGGATAGTCCAAATTTTGCATTGCATGGGGATAGTCTAAATTTTGCATATCATTAGTTAGGTTAGGGTTACTATTGTTCAATGCCCAAAATAGACTTAGGATCTGTGATAGACTAAAAATCTTAAGTCCCCAACTTTCAGGAATGTAATCATAACATTCTAATAAAATAAAAACATGAATTAAAAAAATCACTTCCAATCCAAAATTTAAAGCCCAACATATAAGGTTAGTTATGGCACTTCTAAATTATTTCGTAATCTTAAAGTGCTTCCAACTTTTACTCCTTTGACATATGGAAATTATTACTCAAAATTTAATCCAATCTTAATTTAGATTTCCAACGTCACTTCTTTTGGTATCACTCCTTGAAAAGCTCTAAATATATATATTTTTTATTTTAATCGAGAGTTTTTATAAGAAATTTAGTTTCCCTACGATGTAACTAATTTTGAGGGCTTGCAGTCATAGGAGAATTAGAACCCACATAGAGTTCTCAAAAATTCAAATAAATTCTTACTTGAAAAAAAACCAAAATCAATTATAATCATTATCATCATATTTAAATAATTGGTAATAAATAATATCTTCATCCTTCGGGGAGATATAACATTAGTTAACATAACCTTGAAAATAAAATTAATTATAATCCTTATATTTTATCATAGTTAATTACTTGATCAAACTCTATTTAACCCTACGGAGTCATATATTGTTCTTTATTAATTTTGGTTAAGATATTAAAGAGAAAATTCATAATTCTAAGTCTGAACCCACTAGGAGACTCTATCTCAGCCTTTCGAGGTTGTATATTATCTCTTATGGTAAGTTCAATTTTAGAATTAAAATTCAAAGTTAATTTCTAACTTTCACATGGAAGTTTAATTTTGATTTCTTTTGTATTTTCCCATGCAAGGGTACTTTTTTTTCAAACATAAAGACATCTCTGTTAGGTTAAACATGTGAAAGGAGGGATGGCATCTCAACCTAGTTGATGAGGAAAAAGGAGGTACAATCTATTGAGCCTTTAAAGGCCATTCTCAGCCTTATTTAAGGAGATGATTCTTTTCCTAGTTATGGACTAAAGGAGAATCAATGCTTAGTGATATACTGAAAAAGGAAGATATTTGTTGATTTGATTTAATTAATCTTTGTTTAAAAAATAAATTATATATATATATATATGTGTGTGTGTGTGTGTGTGTGTGTGTGTGTGTGTGTGTGTGTTCTTGGTGTGGTCTATTGAGTCGATAAATCATTTTTCTTAAGCGCTTTTGAATTATTTTGTGTTTTGATTTTGAAGAAAATATTTAAATAATTGAAAAAGTAGGGTTCTCAATATTTTTAGATTTCTATTTCTTGAGTTGATCCAATATGCTTTATAGAAATGATCTATGAAAAAAATATAGTTAAGTGGTCTATTTTTTTATGTCACGATAATGTAGGAGCTTCTAAATTATTTTCTAAAGAGTTAGTAAGTAGTTTTGTATTGATGTAATTTTGGATACAGCTCTGATATCTAAGGCTCTACGAAATTGGTACCTAAGGAACCCCAAGAGTTTAAAGTATTGCCTCAAAAGTTAGTGGCTTAGGGGTTTGTCAGTCCTAGTGTGCCTCTATGGGAAAAACTTATTCTATTTGTGAAGAAAAAAGATGGTATAATTATTATGTTTATGTATTATAAGGAACTAAAAAATGTAACTATTAAGAAAAGGCATCATTTACCACAGATTGATGATATATTTGTTGAACTTGCTTAATCTTCAATATTTTTAAATATCAATATGTGATCTAGCTATTATAAAGTAAAGGTGAGAGAGGTAGATGTGATGAAGATTGCTTTAGTGCTTGGTACAAACACTATGAGTTCTTAGCCATGAATTTTAGAGTAACTAACATGCCAACAATTATCTTATGAATCATATTAATAAGATATTTTTAGATTATCTTAATAGATAGTATTTTGATTTATTATTATTTTTAGGATCATACTATGCTTTTGAATATCATGTTGGAGACTTCAAGGAGGCATTTTTTGTATGCCAAATTTAACAAAGTGTGAGTTTTCGTTGAAGAGTATTTCTTTTCTAGGACATGTGATGAACAACACAAGTATTTCTATATATTCCCAAAAGATTTAGGCTGTTAACAATTGGCCAAGGCCTACTGCTTTATCTAATGATAAAAAATTCTTAGGCATGGATATTTAATACATAAAATTTATGAATGAATCCTCCAAGATTTATTACACCATTAGTGAGACTAACTCAGAAGCTGCTTTTATCTTGGCATTTGAGTCTGAGGCTACTTTTAGAAGTTAAAGGATTTTTTTAGTTCTACTCCAGTTCTTATTCTTCCATCTGGTATAAACTGTTTTTAGGTCTTTAGTGTTGCATTATTGAATATTGGGATGTATTCTCAACCTGCATAAGAAAATTATAACTTGCCCTTCAATGTAATTGAGCCCATAAGAAAGGATCTATAGGACACTTGATTTAGAACTTACTATTATGATATTTTCTTTAAATATCTAAAGAAAACATCTATATGACATTAGGTGTCAAATTTTTACGAATTATTAAAGTCTAAAGTACATATTTACTCATAAGGATCTTAATCTAAGGCAAAGGAGATTTTTTGACATGAATAAAGATGATAATTTGACTATTAAGTATTAATACTGTAAGGCTAATATTGTAATTATTGAGGTTGCTTTAATCTAGGATCAAGAGCATATGTTTTGATGATTACAAATATTATTGAAATTTATTTTGTTTATCCTACTTGTTATTATTATATATCTTTTTTGTGTATTAATATTTTATGAACAATATACACCAAGCACAACCAATGGATTAGGGCTCAAGATTGCGTAGTATAGTATTGATTTTTGCAAGAGTCTATATTTTTTATCTTTCTTAATTCAATGAAATGTAAATGGTGTATGTTAGTTTAGCAACCATAAACACCTAAGGGAGGGTAAATAAAACATTTTATATATTTTTCTTTTGAATTACATATTGTATGATTTTTATCATTCTATATGATCTATTAATAAAATAAATTAAATAAAATATCTTATTTTAAATATTTTTTAAACATAAATAATCATACAATATGATTACCACTTTGTACTGGACTATCGCTTATAATAAAATACCCTGGTGTCAAATCTAACTTACCTAAAAGATATAAATTTGAATTTTGAAACATAAACTATTAGTAGTATATAAATCATTTCATATTATATGGGCTTTAAATAATTATCTAACAAGGACAACTTGCACCTTAGTTCCTCCATACATCAAGATTTATCTTATTGAGGAAGAAGGCCCCTTTGATTACAAAGAACTAGGCTACCGTGTTAAACTGAATTGCTAAAAGGGATTCAGCTACTCTGTCACTCCAAGAAGGTGAAAGAGTTTTGGCTACTCTACCATATTGGGGAAGGTGAAATTGATTCTTCTACTCCACCACACCAAAAAGGTGAAAGTGAATTGGTTCTCACCTGCACTGTTGATGGAAGTGATTCTTGTAAAAGCTTCTTCACATTGCAATGGGGGAAACGAGAGAGACATTAAAGAGTTCACAGAAGTACTTGGTAAGGACTCTAGAGAGTGGATTTAGGTCAAGTTTGACCGAACCACTATAAAGTTTTAGTGTGCTTATTTTAATTTCTTTTAGCACTTTATTTTCTACATTTTCATTTTCTTGTATGTTTACTTTATTGCAAATCCAAGTTGAAAATATTGAAATTGTTTTGGATTTCACTTTTTTTAGCAAAGAAAAGGAAATAAAAACCAATAAAATAAAAAGAAAAAAAATATTTTACTACTTATTTTCAATAACATTTAAATAGAAAAATTAGTTCTTTGGTTTTCTTATTATTAGCACTCATATTACAATATCTCATTTTAAACGTAAGTTGTGAATTTTGTTTAAGTTTTTCAAAAAAGAGAATTTTTCAAAAGAAAATTTAAAAATGTAAATTTACCGCCCTCTTGGTGTGCCGTAATAGTTCAACTAGCTTAACAACAACAAATTGAACATTCATCTCTAAGAAGGAAGTCTCCTTAATTTTCATGTATTCAACATACTTCTGATAAATATTTTATACAAGATATATATAAGATTTATTTTGAGGTGATTTCTCTTATTGATCTAGATTACGATATTCTAGCTCAAATGCCTATGTATCCATCTTTGCAAGAAAAAAATTAAAGAATCTTATTAATCAGATGCAAAATATTTGAAGTTGATTGATGAAATCAAATTCGATAGGAAATTAGAACTACAAGTGTTTAATTATGTTATTATTTTCTATAAGAACATAAGATTAGTTCCTAGTTCTAGAGATTTGTATCATTTAATCTACACAAGGCTCATCATTTAGGTTACACTATTCACACAAGTAGAAATAAATGTATAATGATGTAAAAGTAATGTTTTGGTGGCTAAGATTAAAGAAGGATGTAGTAGATTTTGTTTTTAAATGCGAAGCCTATGAGTTAGCAAAAGAAGTATATCAATGACATGGAAATTTTCTATAGCCATTTCCAATTTTAGAATGGAAGTGGAAGAGGTAACAATGGATTTTTTTTTTAATTTTCCAAGGTTGAGACATTGACGTGATACCATATGGTTGTAGTGGATCATCTAACAAATTATACTCTTTTTATTTCAATCAAATAGTCCAATTTAGTAGATTGATTTACATGAGTATACATGAATGAGATTACCATATAACATGTAATACTGAAGTTGATTATTTCTAACAAAGATGGTAGGTTCACTTATAGATTTTTAAAGGGTATTCAATAAGATTTAATGACAAAATTACTTATTAATGAAATTTTTTATTTGCAAACTAACAAACAATTTTAGAGGCCTATTCAAGTACTAGATGATCTTTTGAGATTGTATGTTCTAGGCATTAACGACAATTAGGAAGATCACAATATTGTGATCAAATTATCTCAGAATAACAACAATCAACTAAACCTAAGAATTACCCCTTATGAAGATCTGTATGGTAAGAAGTGTATGACCCCTTTATTTTTAGCATAGGTGGGTGAGAGGAATATGATTGGGTAAGCTTTAATAGTTGGCACTATTAAATAGATCCATCTAATTAGTAACAAATTAAAAACTATGTAGGATAGGCAAAACCATCAAGCTGTGGAAATCTAGTTACTGGACTTTATATATGTAAAAATTTTGCTGATGAAATGCATCAATAAATTTGTGAAAAGGCATCAATAATTTTTTGAAAGAAGAAAGTTGAGCCCAAGGTACATTTGAAAATTTCAAGTTATTAAAGAAGGGGAAAATATGCCTATAGGTTATAATTTCCAGATTATATGTCTCAGATTCATACTATATTTCATCTGTCATTTCTATGGAAGTTGATATCTTATTCCAAAAATTGTAAATTTCCAAAAGAACATGAGGTGCATCTAAATTTGAGTTATAAAGAGGAACTAGTGAAGATAAATCTCATGATGTTAACATAATAAGAAAAAAATAAATTCTAATGGTCAAAGTTCTGTAGAAGTATAGAACTTCAAAAGAAGATACATAGGAAAAGGAATCTAAAATGATGTAGTTGTATCATAATATGTTTTAGGGATTTGAGCTTTAAAATTTTTAGAATGAAATTATTATAAGGAGGGAAGAGTTATAACCCCTAAAAATTTAGACTATTATTAAATCAATTCTGAATCAACTCGTTTTGATGTAACCCATTAAATTTATATATTTAAACCCTTCTATGTATTTGTCAACGAATATTCTGTGTGCATGTGAGAGTATACATGTATTCTAAAATGGATCTAAAAGATTTATTTACATGTTTGAGAAAGTATGAATTATTTCCTTAGGGAACCATGGCATTAATGTTGGCATCAAAAACTTTATGGCTCTATAGAGGGAACTTTTGAATTATATTAGAAACTAAGGCTCAGCCACCAGTAAGAAATTCTTAGGTTTTGTTTGATATAAAAACAACAAAACCCCACTAAATATACACAATTATATGTGCCAAATATAATAGTGAAGTGATATAGTAGATTGTAGAACCCACAAGAAAGTAGGATTACTTGCAACAAACTGCTAGCATTTTGTCTAATAGAAATACTTATCCTACTAAAATAAAATTGATATTTATGGAGATTCTATCACTAAATAAAATAATAAAAATATTATATGTAATACTTAATAAAAGTGTTTTGGATTGATGAATTCAAATTTTATATCTTTCCTAAGGAGACTCTTAATTATAGATACGATTAAGAGCTTATACATCCCTAGATCTTTATCGAGCTTGTAGGGGTGAGAAGAATATATGTTATCCTCCTCTAATTATAGCATCTTCTTATAAGCCTAGAACAATTTATGTCTCATGTCTATGCATGTAGACATCCTTTCTAAATATTCTTGGTTATTCTTATGTTACTCCATTGAGGCTATACATCACACTATATTTTAACTACACATATGGCCACTATGTGCATTAAATTAAGAATGGGATTATATTAAAAATTTCACTTAATATTTATATAATAAGAGTCTTCACTAGTACTTAAAATTCACTTTACATTATGAATCCAAAAACAAGAGAATTAGCCAAACATAGAATAAATAATAGGCATACTCTTTTAAATTAAATGCATCAAAGAATGAAAAAATAAGAGAGTGATATCTCCATAAAGGCTCAAAGTATCCCCTCTACACTCCTTCCACCTTAATTTATAGTGTTGCTTAATGAAATACATGCTAAAAACTCCAGATGATTATATCTTGTACTACCCTAGCCTCCCTTAGATTTCAGTTTAAGAGGGAACTAGAGAAGTACTCTAAAAGTAAGTATTGAATTTTACTCCAGTGATCAAAATCTTTTACAAACATAACACACAACTATTTATAGGACAACAAAAAAGCATATTGCACTGCGACACTTGAAAGAGTGGCATTATGGCACCATTGATGTGAACTAATGCCTCAACATTAAAATTATTGCACCTCCATTAAGCTTGGTGATGTGGATCAATTACTGAATGAATGATTACATCTCTTCACTGAGAGATCATGAACCTTAGAAATTACAACTGCAATATTGTGGTGTCGTTGACATTCAAGCATTGTTGCACCTAAGTGGTCAAAATGTGACACCAAGAAATAAGAATTTGTGGCACTGTGGCATTTAAAAATAGAGAATCCAACGTTGCCAAGCCAACTTTTTGATATTGTGCTATGGAATTTTGTTGAACATCATGGCACTATAGTATACTTAGAATTTCTTCCATTTTTTAGTTAAAATAACTAAAAATAACACTTTTTTATTGAAAATTAAACATATAAAATAATACATAATTTACACTTATCAATGCATCGATTCAAATGCTCTCAAGAAAATTGGGAATTTATTTAGCGTGATAGGCTATGAGCACTCCGAGGGGGCAATGTGGATAGCACAATATGCCATGATTAGAGGTGAAATTTTAATAATAAATATCATATTCCAATAAAATGAATTTCATTTTCCTAAGTTTCTCTAGCCTAGAGATGGAAAGGGAGAAAATACTAGTGATAGAATATCCATTTTATGCAACTTTGGTCTATTTTTAGCTTACGACGCATTTCTCAATGTTGATCAAATAGAGGTAGATGATATTTTGTATATACCAATTTTTTAAATTTTCACAATTTTTGGAATTTTTATATTTAATTCATAATTTAATGAGAAAAATAATTTTTATCAGTAAAATTTTTATTGTGTAATTTTTTATATGTTATAGAGTCTAAAATTCTGAATATTTTTGTATTTTTCTAGAACATTTATATCGAGGATTTTGAAAAACATTCTATTAAAAATAATTCTAACACTAAAAAAGTAATGTTATAATATTATTAGTTTTTAAATAATATAAAAAAAAAATCTCTGGTAAAACATTCTATTAAAAATAATTCTAACACTAAAAAAGTAATGTTATAATATTATTAGTTTTTAAATAATATAAAAAAAAATCTCTGGTAATTTGGTTTTACTCTAAAATTATTCATATTTGCTAAGTAGTACAATTGGTTTTTTAGTTTTAGGACATTTTGTAAGGTTTTGAAATGAATTCAATTATTTTTTCATTACTGTAATGTAATAGACTATGTATTCTATTGATCGTATTTTTATATGTGGTCACTTGGTCCAATCTAGACCCCCGATTAATTTAGACACTTGATCAAGCTAGATTCAACTTAATCCAGATCTTAAATCAATTCAAGCTTCAAATTTATCCATACTTAAAACCTACCACATCTCATCTCCAATTTAAACCTTGATCCATCCTCTAATCTAGCTTAAATCTCATCCAATTTAGTTATGATCATACAATTGATTATAATTTGTATGGATATCAAATTCAAGCAATTAAATCTAAAACCCAACTCAAATCTAGATTTCTAGACCAAATCTCAAAGTTTAAAGGCTATGTATTGAATGCCTGTTTTAATTATTTTAATCCCCAGTCAAATGATACCTAAATCAGGATCTATCAATTGCATATTGATTAGGCATGTCCCTAGGGTCTACACTCCAAATTTAAACTCAATTTGAGGTCTCTAACAAAAAAAAATGATTGAAATCCATAGGATGTAAAATCATCAATTAGTTTCACCTAAGCCACCAAACCAGCCATCCAGAGGATTTTGAGGTTATACCCTTTTCTAAAGACTCTATCCATATATAGGCCCTTAATCATGATATGTTAAGCATTAAATTACATTTTGCTTGACCCACTTTCCAGCTGATAAGGGGTCAAAATGAATAAAAAGCTCCTAAGGGGCAATTTTGAAGTTTTATCTAAACTCTAACATGCCCTTTTCAAATCAAGCCCCAAAACCTTTTCCAATGCATCCTAATCATAATTAGGAGATTGTTGGACTCAAGCCCAGACCTTGGTAAAGCTAGGTTGACCAGGTTAACTATTTTTGACCAAAATACCTCTTAGGGGTAAGAATACTCATTTAAATCCAAACGACTTCCTCTTTGCATAAGACCACTTCTAGCATATTTCAAACATTTACCCAAACATGTTGAATCAAAACTCAGGCTCTGGGTCACCTTGTTGACCATGTGAACTTAAGTTGACCAAACAGGCACTTAGTGGTCCAAACATTCAATTTGATTGAAAGAACCCACAAACCCAAAATCCACCTCCAATAGTCTTAAAATATCATTTCAAACCTATTGATCCCAGACCCAACCCCTAGGTCAACAGGGTTGGACAAGTCAACCTACGTTGACCTAATGACTCTTTAAGGGCCTAGATGGTAATTTGGACAATTTAGACCACTCCAACCCCTAAAAGTACCTCTACCAGACCCCATCTATCATTTTAAATCTATTTAACCCTGACTTAGGCACTGGATCAACCTAGTTGACCAAGTAAACTTAAGTTGACCTCTATAATACTTTAAAGGTTTAAATGGGTTAACTCAACCAATTTAACCAAATTAAGCCAGTCAAGCCCTCAGCCCTTCTCCAATTTGTGGCTCAAACATGTTTAGACTTTTCATGAGTCATATCACCATAGGATGACTAAGTCAACATCTTAGATTCATATACATTTTGATTAAACTAGCATGTGCATTTAACAAAATCTCTATCAAGCCTTTATTTCATTTGTACTGATGCCTTGGGATATTGCCAAGTCACTAATAGCAAATTCATGGTCACTTTGACTTAGTCAATCTAGTTTGACTTGGTTAAAATCTCTTCTTATTTCCACATATGTACCCAAACTATAATCCATAGCCTTAAGTCCACTCCAAAATAGTCTAACTAGCTTAACACCACCCTTCGATGAAACCTTAGTAGCCATATGGCATGGGGGCTAGATAGACAGCCAATCTAAGCCTTAAGAGGGGTCAAACATGGTAAAAACATCTTTTAAAGCAAATCTCCCCTATCTTAAAACCCTTCACCAATTTTGAGACTATTCAAGAATATTCCTAGAGATTTTCATAGCCTTTAATTCAAGATCAAATGACCCTAATCCCTCTCATGTGCTCAAGAGGATAAAGGATACTTCACACATAGGATGTCCTTGGTGTCCTTGATTCCCCAACTTTCCAACAGCCTAGGGGAACATAATAACCATTAAAGAGTGCCCCTATTTAACCAGCCAACTATTCAATCTGGAATAATTTGAATAAGGTAAAACTTCAAAAATGAAGATCATTTTACACCCTATGCTCTCGCACTACCTCAATCCCCACTAGCCTCTCTCTACTTTTATTCAAACTTTACACTATCCCTTCTTTATTTCCCAAGTGGAATCCATCCATCAGAAGCCCCATGGAAATGATCTTCCAGCCACTTAAGCACTATATCCATTTAAAGTCTATAATGAAAGTTCGTTCGGGATGTTAAGCCCTATGAACTGTCCCAAGCTAACCAAGAGGGGGGTGAATTGGTATTTTAAAAATTCTTGAGACAAAGAAATAAATTCACAAACCAAATCACACCACCAAACCAAATGCGGAATTTAAAAGTGACTGGGGAAGTGAGCGTGGATGGTCTACAGGCTTAATTGAATCAACAAAACTCAAATCTAATGGTTGGATTTGGTAAAAACTTAAATCCTAGTCTAAAACACCTAGAGTTAATTAGGCAAAAAGTCTATTTGAGTTGTAGAATAACTTCCCCATTATTTTTATTTATTAGGTTGATATTTGTTTAAAATTTTATGCAAAATGATTGATATAATCAAGAGAAAACTAAAAAAAATGCACTCTATGGTTCGATTACATATCTCTTCCGCTATATAGGATCTGAACTATTAATCTTATAGTTCGTATAAGTCATTCTACAATTTCTTTCAACAGTAGATCTGATCAAATGATCATTTCTTTTGTCTGGCACAATCAAGACCATCCTTAATGAATTGCACAAGATTAGATTGTCCTGCATTTTGTCCAACGTCGATATGTTATATCGCAGTCCGCAATTTCGATTAGGCGATGATTGTCTCCATCACAGTCATTACATCACCGTGTAATCACTTCTCTGTAGTTAGGAGTCACAAATAAGAAATCATCACATGTCCCTCACCATAGCCTGTGCTGCCAAACCCTTAAAATGATTTAAAATTTTATTTTTGAATTAATTTTAAATCTAAAAATTTTGTAAACATTATTTTTAATTCAAGAAATACATATAATATATAAAAATATTTAAAATGTTAAAATCTTAAAATTAAAATTAAGATTAATTTGAAATACTATACATATTTAAGTCTTTAAATAATCAAAGAATTCTTTTAAAATATTTTAATTTAAAATTAAATTAATTCAAGATTCAAGAAAAATTATTTTAAATCTTAACTAATTCTATAAAATTCTAAATTAAATAAACTCTAGGGCATTAGAATCCATTTGGGGTCTATTTTTTTTTTTTTTGAGAAATGCTAAGTAGCAATAATATAAATAGGCAACAAAATGCCTAGATACAAGCTAATGTGGAATCAACCACCTTTCACTATCTTCCTTTACTAATTTAACAAAGGAAAAGGAAGGTTATCCTCAAGAAATAAGTCCCAATCAAAATCAAAAGATAAAGCTAAGTTAGCACAATGATCTGCTAACTTATTACAATTTCGTTTGACATAATTAAAGATGACATTATTGAAATTAGTAAAAAAAGTGATACCTTCATCACCCAATGAGTTCTCACTAATGATCTTCGATTTGTTGTACAAATTCTGAAGATATTGGAGAACATTTTTATTGTCACCTTCCAAAATAATGCCTTTAGTATTTCTCATCCATTCTTGATGAATTCCCTCCAAAGCTTTGAATGCCAAGAGCTCCATTTGTGCGCTGTCCCAATGCATCTTCTTCCTACCAAACGCAAAGATAAATCTTCCTTTATCATCTCTTACCACCCCACCAATTCCAGCCATATAGTTATCTTTAATAGCTGCATCAAGATTAATCTTAAGCAACTTAGGTGGAGGAGGATGCCAATAATGTGAAAGCAGTCCAAAGGATTGATAATCATCCCAGTGTTCTGAGTGGTAGATATCCTGTTTTACCGAGCTAAGAAAGCTTAAAACTGAAGAAGCAATCATTAACTTACTACTTCCAGTTTTTCATGCATAATCTTGCATCTATTGTTCCAAACCATCCATACATTCAAAACATATATCCTAGCTTTCATGATCTCCTAATTAATTAATCTCCTGAGACCGGTGATGACATCATTCAAGTTACTGAATAGTGGAATATTAAAACCCCAACCTTGTAGAACTTTACACACCTCCTTAAGTTTAGAACAATTCAAGGTGATATGATCAAGATCTTCAATCACACCACACCATATAGGACATAAACAATTAACTGAAAGTTTTCTTCTATAAAGAAAAAAATCTATAGGAATAGCATCAATGCATAATCACCACAGAAAAAGTTCAACCCGAGCATTGGTCTTTAATTTATAAATCCAAGAAAATGATTCGTTTAAAGAATAATCTCTGGACATATCTTCAGTAATCAAGGCAGAGAGAGATTTACCAGAAAATTTTCTTTTCAATTCCATTTGATCTTTTGATGCATTGTTGAAGATCTGCACCTCTTGGATGACTCTCTAGAGCTCCACTCCAAAAAACTGTCTTAGTTTAGCGTCACTCCATTTGCCATCTTCTATGAAATAATCAAGAGACATTATAATCTCATCAAGACACCCTACAAAAGTAGGCCATTTAAGAAGACTTTTGTCTAGGATCCAAGCATCCTGTAAAACATTAATGTTGGAACCATTTACAGTTCTCCATCTAACAAAATTTTTGAGAGCCTTCCATCCACTTATGATGATTTTCCAAGCATTGGATCCTCCGTTGACATCTTCCTTGCTCCACCACAAATAACCATATTTTGTTAGCAAGTTTCTATTTAACAAGGTATTTGGTTTCTCAATAAGATTCCAAGCATACTTTGCTCTTAGAGATCCAATTCTTGCAGTGAGTGATTGAAGACCCCATCCTCCATAATGTTTAGGGGTACATAATAACTCCCATGCTACAAAGTGTAAACCTTTGCTTCTATCCATTTTATTCCAAATAAAATCTCTACTAAGTCTTTTAACTCATATAGAATTTTCATAGGAACAAGAGAGTTAGAAATCAAAAAAATCGATAGAGTAAGGATGAAAAATTTTTACCAGACATAACCTGCCAGCAAGAGACATATGTCTGTTTCCCCATTCATTAATTTGCTTCAAGGTTTTGTCTAAAAACACTTGGAAATCACTCTTCTTTAAACGTATCAAAGCAATTTTAATACCCAGATAATCCAATTCTTCTACCGGTTTGAAATCCAACAACTTGGAAATCTGGTTCTTCCTTCTCCTCAACACCGAATTACCAAAAATCAAAGATGATTTATGCTTATTAATATTCTGCCCCGTCCAGCTGTAGTATTGTTCAATAATGCCTTTAATCTTCTTCGCATTATTCAATCTAGCATCAGAAAACAATAAAACATCATCTGCATATAACAAATGAGAAATTTTGGTTGCATTAGAGCAAATGTTGATTCCCAAAATTTTTTCCCCTGCAATAGAAAACATTAGATAGCAGTTGAGAGCAAATGAAAAATAAAAATGAAGAGAGTAGGAATCCTTGATGAAACCCACATTTTCCCTCAATCCATTTAGATCTTGTCCCATTGATTAATATGGAATATCTGGGACAGGAAACACACTCCATAATAAGCTCCAGGAATCTGTCCAAAAATCCCAAATCAATCATCATCTTCTTCAAGGTTAACCAACACATACTATCGTATGCCTGTTCCATATCCAATTTGATAGCCAAGTATCCATTGCAAGCTTTAGAAAGCCTCAGTTTATTAAAAACCTCTCGAGCTAATAATAGATGATCAGAGATTTATCTATTCTTTACAAACGCCACTTGCTCTTCAGAAATGATCTTGGGAATTACTAAAACCAATCTATTTAAGATTATGTTAGACACAATCTTATATATTGAGTTACACAGGCTGATTGGTCAATAGTATGCAGGAGTTAATGGATTGATAGACTTTGGAATGAGCACTACCAAAGTATCCTTGCATTCATTACTCATTTTACCTGTAGAGAAAAATAAACTAACTGCTTTACATACATCTCTACCAATAATCTCTAAAAAGTTTTTGAAAAAGGAGTGAGTTAATCCATCACATCCAAGAGCTTTATTATTCCCTAACTTCATAACGGCCTCCTTAATTTCAATTGTTGTAAGTTCCTTCTTCAACCAAGTTTTGTCATCATCATTCAAAACCCTCCATGGATTCAGCCAATTATCTTAACTGCAATGTCTGTCCTTCCATTTCTCTTGAAATAAATTAAAAAAAAAACATCTTCCACTTCCCTAGGATTTCAGTGATTTGGACTTCAAGATTCTTCACTTGAGAAATCCAATTGGCATTTCTTATAGCATTGGCAAGGGCATGAAAGAATTTGGTATTTGAATCTCCTTCAACTACCCACTTTACTTTTGCTCTTTGTTTCCACCAAGTGTTCAAGCAATTGAGAATAATGTTGAACTCTTTCACTTTAGCTCTAAGTATCCATAATTTCCCATCATCCTGCCATCCATTACTAGCCTCTTCTTCTTGGAGTAATAAAATTTCAGCCTTTAATCTAGTTTTTCACTAGAAAAGTCTTTAAGTTTATTCTTACTCCAATAAAATAGCTCATTTAAGGTTCTTGTTGAGGACTTCCATATCATCTCCAACAAAATTCTTCTTCCAGATTTTAGAAACAACGTGTTCTATTGTTTTGAAGGATAACCAAAAATCTTCAAATCTCAAAGATCTTGCCAATCTTCTAGTTTCATCAAATAATTTCAGCACAAAGGGACAATGGTCCGAAGCCACTCTTGCTAAGTGTCTTACCACTACAATTTGGATCTTTTAAAGAGCAAATGAGTTTAACAAGCTTCTGTCCAGGAGTTCAAGAATTCTTCCACTTCCTACTTTATTATTGTACCAAGTATATTTTGGGCCAACCATCCCAATATCATGATAGTCATTATCATTCATAAACTTGAGCATTTCTAAGGAACCTTGGGAGAAGACAAACTTCTTACCTCCTCTTTTTTCTTCATGTGATAGAATGCAATTAAAATCCCCTCCAATAACAGATGGAATCTTGCTTTGTGAATGCTCTTGGATGCAATCCCATAACAATCTTCTCTTGTGAACCTCCATGCTCCCATAGACCGAAGCTATCATCTAACATCCTTTATTAAAGACTTTAAGAACTCCAATAACACATTGATCTGTAGTCTTTAACACCGAGAATGAAGCAATATCATTTCTCCAAAGAATCATAATTCCACCAGATAATCCCTCTGAAGGCAGAATAAAGAAATCCCAATTAGGACCCATGATCTTACCAAACTCAGTTTTATCCAAAGAGCTGATTTTAGTTTCCACTAAACCCACAAAGAAAACCTTATAGTCTTTTATAAACTCCTTCATATATAGAGCGGCTTCCTTCTTTTATCCCCTCTACAATTCCAAAATGCTATGGAATCCATTAAAGTTTAATTGGGGAGTAGCCCCCAACCTTCCTCTTGCTTCCTCCTTCTCCAAATCTTCCACGGGTTTTATTTTTAATTGGACCTAAGGATCTTAATTCTTTTGCCAATTTGATCTTAGGCAATTCTTCAATCAGCTCATTGTCTTTTTCCATAACCAAGTTATCTACTGTAATTTTGTCAGTCATTGAACCACCTTCCATATCCTGTTTATCTTCATCAGCTCTCATCAAAGTGTCTGGTAGAAAAGCATTTTCATTACCATCAGCATTAACACTTTGTAGGATTGAGAACTTATTTTCCTTAATCAGAGATAGGGAACCTTCCACCTTCAATTTAAAATTTTTATCTGGAATCCTTTTAGGATTTTTGCTGATAGACACTGTTGATACTTGATAGGGACTACCTAAGTTCGCAAGTAATCCATTTGGACTTACTTGAGTTCGCAGGAAACCCTTCCCAACTGTGCTGTAGGAAGTATAAGGGTCTTCCATAGCTAAGTGATTATCCAGAGTCGGTTCAAAAGTTAGTTCTGGCCTACAATCCCCATCCACAGCCTTATCCTGATCAAAATCAGAAGATTGATCCTGCATGAATTCCCCTTCTTCTAAATTTCCAGCCTCAACACAGAAATTTACCGGACCTTCATGATTCAAACTTCCACTAGATCTTTCAACTACCACCTTCTGAGCAATAATCCCACCTGATACAGGAATATCAGATTTTTTGACATATCTGAGTGTATTTGCTTTAAGCTCCTTATTCCTTATTCTAGTGTTCGTTCTTCTCTTGTTGTTGACCATAATCCATGGACCTTAAGAAGGTTCAATTGGACCTTCTTGTTTGCTTCCCGCGCACTTTTCTCTGCCAGTTTCTTCACCATCATGTACCACTTGAGGATTATTAACTTTTTGTCCACATTCCTTATTCACATGACCAATTTTTCCTCAATCAAAGCAAAAGTTTGAAACCTTCTCATATTCCACCTTTTGGAAGAACCTTCCAGCCATGCTATCTACCCAAACTCCTAATGGATGAGGTTTATCAAGTTTAATTCTTACACAAACTCTTGCAAATTCTCTCCTTCCCCAATGGAACATATTACCATCCAACATTAGTGGTTTTCCAATTCTTGAAGCAATGCAAGCAACATTCTTCTCATCCCAACATTGTAATGGTAAATGAGGCATTATAATCCATATTGGAGATGATAGGCCTTTAATAGATGCTATATTAAAATCAGGAGTCCACTTATCCATTCCTATTATATGTCCGTTTACAAACCACGGGCCACCTGAATGGATTGCTTCCACCATTTCTTCCGATGAGAAAGAACATAAGAACCATCCACTACCTCAAGTAGTAAAGTGGAATTGCCCAAATTGAGTCCATTATTTCCTTATCTCCCAAGCCACTACATGAGAAGGTAAGACTTTCCCAAAAACGTTAATAACTAATGAGTTGGCTAATTTTTCTCAATTCTTTTTCTCAATATCTCCATGTAGCCTAACTGCAATTCCATCTTCAGAGTAAACCACTTCTTCTTCTTTGAAATCCAGCTTAATGTAAGGTTTATTACTCTAAGGATTCACGTTACCCAAGCCAATTGTGCTATTCGGCATTCCCTCATGCAGCTTATCTACAATTGTCTCCTTCCTCAATACAGGTTCTGAAGGAATATTTTTGTTAAACAAATTCTGAGAATTCTCATTTATCGCGTTGCGACAGAGTCCAGAGATTGCATTCGAATTCGCGAGACGATTAACAAATATTTTCATTCTAGAAGTTGATGCAGTGTTATCAGAGGGTAAAACTGTAGTATTAAAATTGTTAGGAGTAACCGAATTCAAAACCTCATCTATTTCCATACCTTTGCCTTCCACATGTTGAATTCTCTTAGGAGATAACTCATAGACATCCTTAATCACTAACGGTCCTTGACGCTTAAACAGAGGATTTTGAATTCTTTGAAACGAATTCAAATTCGCCAAGCCATCACCTGAACCATTGTTTTTTTGAATTAACCACCATCGACAGAGACTTCGACATCATCGACATCGACCTCCGTTGATCCTCAGATTCCATCTCCATCTGATGAGCTTGCCGGCGGCAATCCACCGCCATCTTCCATGTCCGTCCCTGAGAATAGGAAGCATAAGACGAAAAAAGAAAAGTTAAAATTTGAAATTTTCTCTCTAACGGCCGGGTCTAATATTAATTAAAAATATCAAAATGTTAATAATAAGTCAAATTTAAAAAGTCAACTTTTTGGTCAACTTTAAGTCAAAATCAAATCAAAACTTTGAAAATTTATAACTAAATGAAGAAAACTCTTATTCTAATATACTTTAGGTCTAATTATTCATCTTAATGTCTATTATTTAATAAAAATATTAACTTTTAAGAAATCAATCTTAATTAGAAAGTCAAATTTTGACACCTTTAATTAATGCATTTAAATAATTCAAATAATTTCATAAATTTAATTTTTAATTTAAAATTCAAAAAAATATTAATCCAACTTTAAAATTAGTGTCCAATAAATTCTAATTAAAATTCATCGACCTTTAAATCTTAATCAATTTAATTCACTTAAATATACTAGTTACCACTAGGTAACCCGAGCCTACGTGGTTATTAATTTATCCCCAAGGAAGGTGAAATAAACTTTACAGCCCAGTAAACAGTAAAGGTGGTAGCCATCTAACATTTAAAATATGTATTAAATTAAAATTTTAATCATTAATACTTAAACTCTAATTAAATTTTTGTTTGAAACCTTCAACAAACCAAAATATCAGATAACTTTAAAACACTATCCTACAAAGGACATATCCAAATCACACATCCTACCTCACACACTTTAGATGGTTTATTAGGACAACCAACTCTAGTCTTAGGCAAGGCAGGTGTCTTACTTTCTTGTTGTTATATTTTGGATTTTTTAAGCTTTCATGGCATGCTAGTTGCTAGTATAAATTGATTCATTATTTACTTAATTTCTATAATTTGTGTATTGATTTGATGTGTATTAGATTACCCTTAGGTTAGTAAGGATTTAAATGCTAATATAATCTTATACAGGTTCCCATGATCATATAGGATAATTAAAATAAAAGGGGCATAAAATTAAGCTTTAAAAAATGACAAGTTTTTTTGTAGGTTCTTCATAATGCCAAGACCCCCCCCCCCCCCAATCCCAAACCCCCCCCCCCCCCCCACCCATTTTAAATTAATGAGCTATGTTAATTGTGGCTAATTTGAGCATTTTAAATTTTATTTTATAGCTACTTGGGATGTTGATCTAATTATTGATTATTTAAGATAACATTACAGGTTGTTTAAGTCTAGATTTTTATTTTTATTTTCAATGTAATTTGGTATAATTTAAGTTGTAATTAAGATTCATAAAATTACTTTGAGATGGGATATTAACTATTCAACCTGAAATCCAAAGGGAAGGGTGACATCCCTTCGGGGAGAGTCCCTCATTATTTGGATATTTAACTTAGGATACATTGAGAATCCAAAGATGAAAGATAACACCTACTTCAAGAGGGAGTTTCTTTTCATTTAGATATTCGGACCTAATAGATCCAAGGAGTTCATAAAAGGATAAAGAAGTGTAGATCAAGAATAATCCATTCTCAAGTCAATTGAGTCTTTGGAGTAGAATATAGGCTGTTGTTACTGGTACTCGACAACTTTATCTTATGGATATTTAAATTAATAAATTTAAAATATTTTGTTAATAATTATTATGCATTTAAAATGGCACATTTTTCTAGTCTTTTTACTTGCATACCAATTTTGATTTAGCATGGAACCCGATCGGAGGCTCATGAGGGTGCACTCAAAATTTTTATACTTTAACAAAATTAAAATTTTAAGATAAGATAAAAAGTCTGACAACTTTAAGAAGTAAGATCGGATCACTGAGAGTTCATATACATCCTATTATACTTTCCCTTGCTTATTAGGCACCTCCCTGCTTGTGGGTTCTTACAGGCCACTTGATCTATTAGGGTGAAGTCATGTTATGGGGAAGTTATAAAATCTCTAGGATAAAATTTATCTGTAAGCCTTTTTTGAAAATTACTTCATATTTAAATTTAAGCATTCATCGTGTCAGTTTGTATGCATTACGTTAGATAAAAATTAAATGAGTCTAAAATTTAATTATATTTTACTTTAAGTTTCATATTACCTAACATCACTTAAGGGGAAAATTAAAATCTACTCTAGATGTCGGCCACAACTCCTTAAAACATAATTAAATATCCATACAACTTTTTAATAATTGACCATAATTATGGTTTTAAAGTGCTTAAGTGGTTAGCTGACTCCACATTTTTTGCCAGGGTAGGTCCAGATTTGTCTTGTTAGCTGAGTTCAAAATACTGATTTTTGGTACCCAATTTAGACTTAGTTTCTATGGTAGATTCAGACTATAAGACCTCAATATTTGAGAATCTAACCCTTACCTCCTAATAAAATTAATATTTCAAACTAAAACTTATGCTCAATCTAAAATTTATGCTTAACACTTAGGATAGTCTTGATATTTTTGAAATATTTCATAATCTAAAACACCTACTTTTCTTTCTTTGACTTCCAGAAATAAGTGCTCAATTTTGATCCAATTCCTGTTGAATTTCCAACCTCTCTTACTTTGATTTCATTTGTTGAAAATTTAAAATAAAATTTCTATCAATATTTTAATTAAGAGTACTCAAAAGATATTTTAGTTTTCTATGATGTAATTAGCTACAAGAGTTTGTGCTTATAGAAATATTAGAAACACAAATAAAAATTTTAATAATAAAATTTTCAAAACTCTGGGAAAATCAAAGTCAAGAATCATTATCATCATATTTAAATGACTAATATTGAATTATATTTTCTTTCTTTAAGAATATATATTATTCTATTATAATTATTTTGATTATAGAATTAATTATTCCTGATCTAGATTATTATATTCAAACACTTGATTAAATATCATTTTGACCTTTCAGTGTCATATATCATCCTTCCATGAGTTGACTATAATAATTGGGATAAATTCAAAGTTTTGTTATCTAAACCTATTAAAGAGTGATATTTTTCCTCCTGAGGTGATATATTACTCATAATGATGTGTTCAATTTCAAAACTAAAATTCTAATGATTAAACATCCCAAAGATAATTAACCTTTTCAAAACTACTTTTTCAAACTACCAAGTTAAGTCAAACAAAAAAAGGCGACTCCATTAGGATAAATCTCTCTCTCCATATTTAGTAAAGATAGAAATTTTATTGCATCCATAGTTTTGAATAACCATTCTTTTATTGGTCTTTCTGCCTATTTCTTCCATAGATGAGTGTGGCCAACATCAATATGACATGTAAAAAGAGTGGTGAGCGAGGAAACCACTGTCAAAGTCAGGCTTGGATATTTTTCTTCTAATTTGATTGTTAGAGCAAAAGATACAAGCAAAATCTTATAAGATCTTTCTATATACCTTGAAAACTCATATGCTTAAATATATTGCAAGTATATTAAGTTTTATAACTTATAAAAAGTCCTTAAATTTCAAAATCAAGGTTTCAATCCTCTAGCAAAATTTAACTTTTTTCAAATCCTAATCGATCTCTATATTTTATCATTATATATGGGATTATAGTTCTTATGATTCAGTATAAGTGATAGAATATAAACATTCTCTTTAAATTCAACTCAAAAGCTCGATCCTTCTGGCAAATTTGGTCTTCAACATTTTACTCCCAAATTGTATGTCGGGAGAAATAAGTCAGGTCAATCTCTTAGAATATTCTCGTCAAAATTTGTAAACCTCTAAGTTGAATGCAAATTCAATATACTGAGTTTCAAAATTTAGGAAAGATTATATCATAGTGTCAAAACTTCAAATCCTTTTCAAATTCATCCAGATCCAATAATCATTGTCATATGTTTTTCTATAATACCCTATTTTAGTATAACATATGCAATACATATTCAATATTTTTCAAATTCAACTTTAAGATTCAATTCTGGTAGCAAATTTGTGCTTTGAATTTTACCTTGGAGTTAATTAGTAGGGTAAAAGAGTCGAGCCAAAACCTCTTGAATTTCCCTCTAAATGTGTAAACCATCATGTTGAGTCCACATTCAACATGTTGAGTTTAAAAACATAGTAAAGATCTTACCATTTTAAAAAAAAATCCTTTAAAAATTACTCAAATCAACTTCTATTATCATTGTTATGTATTTCCTACAACATCCTTTTGTAGTTTAACACATGCAATACAATTTTAAATCTAAACTTGGGCTCTAACCTTTTAACCTCGAATCAATCGGTAGAGTAAAAGAGTCAAGCCAAAATCTCATGATTTTTCCTTTCAATTTGTAAACCATCATTTTGAATGCAAACTCAATGTATTGAGTTTCATTATTTAAGGAAAAACTTTTAACTTTCAAAAATTTAAACCACTCTATAAAATCCACTCAAAACAAATCCATACCATAATTCCTATATGTTTTTCTATAACTTTCTCTTATAGTTAAGCATATCCAACAAAAATTTAAATTTTATTTAAATTAAAACCAATCCTTATATTTTATCATCATGTATTGGATTATAGATCTTATAATTTGGTTTATATAATAAAATGTAAGATCCATTTTCAAATTTAATTTCAAGAAATTCTAATTCAAATCTTGTCTTTTAAATATCAGATAATCAAATTGTCTAAAATGGCTAGCAAGTTAGTCTTATCTATCAACCAAGATTTCTATGTTGAGGAGTTAATTATGAACAACTCAATCCAGTTGGGCATGTGAATTAAAACTCTTAAATTGTCTATTCGTGGTCGGAATATAATCAACCTCGTCGCTGAGGACAATAAGGATGTCACACTAGTAGAGATAGAAGTTGGGACGGGGACGGACTCCCTCATTCCCATAAAGGAGGTTATTGTCACCTTGTACCTGTTTTATCCTTTAAAGAGCATAAGGAATAAAAATATCTAATTGATACTAAGGCCAGTTCTATGTTTGAGAAGGGGTCCTCCAGTACAAAACACTCCTTCAATAGTTAGAACACTAGAAAGAACTACCTAAAGAGAGTTAGAAAAAGATAAACCATATTGAGGTTGTATATGTTTGTTAATGCCTGGGGCTGCTTAGGAGTTGCTAATTCCTGCCTCTTATCCACTCCTCAAGGGGAGTCATTTCTTCCCCCTCATGGCCACTATATGGGAGGAGAGAGTCTCCAGGATTGCTATCTCTCCACCATGATCGTTGGACAACTATGTAAAGAAGACTTCAAAAGAAAAGCAGACTTTAAGAATAAGGATGTTGAGGAACATCTTCCACACAAGCATTGCTCAAGCAGGTCAAATAAAAGAACAGTATATGAGATACCTTAAGGGGGTGATCTCTCATAAGCATTAAAAGAAAGTTTTAAAGGAAGAAAAATTAGAAGTAAGAAATCTCACTCCTTAGCCAGTGAGGAGAAATAAATTATTTGTTAAGCAACCTGTCACTTTAGTTTTGGTGGATGGATATCACTGGGTGCCTCGCCTCCCATCTATAAATAAGGGGGAGATAGTTATAAACAAATCTGCAAAGGCCATCCTTATAGCGGTAGGCCACTAATTCCCCCTTTAAGGTTATTCAAGTTGGCCACTATGATAGCTAAGTCAAAAGAAGTTATTGAGGATAAAAGACCTATAGATGTTAAGGGTAAGAGGCCCATGTCACCTGAGAGATAGAAGTATGTACCTAAGAAGTTGAGCAGATATGGAGGGATATAGATTTTAAATAATCTCATTACATTTCTAGTTGATGTCCCCTGACTCCCCATTATGAGATGTAAGGATTCTACTCCTATTGATATTGTAGCTCCCACCTCTCAAACTCCCTCATCACCAATTAAGATGATTATTCCTCACCCTATGGAAGATGTCACCCTTGTGACTACCGACACCAAAATAATCGGAGGGGAGGGGATAATTCTAGAAATTATTAAGAAATGTGAAATCATTGAATGGTAGAGCTTTTTGTAGATGATATAAAGATTCAAGCCATTCTTGCCAAGTTGGGTGAGGAAGAGTTTAAGGAAATATTAGATTATAAAGGGTATCCACCCATCGATATCAAGTCAATTGATGGTTGAGTGGTCAATGAAGTGGTATAAGAAATCTAGGACATCCTTAAGTAGAAGGCTGTGGAAGACTTCAATCTGGACATTGATGATTTATTAATAGAGGAAGATTAAGCCAAAAACATATGCATGGTTGAAACTCAAGCATCAGCCAAAGATGCTGAACCTTCAAAACACCAGTCATGTAAAGAGGATGAGTCAATAGTAGTAGACTAAGACTCAAATAATTCAATCAGGTTAAGGGAGAAGGATGAATACATTAAGAACCTGGAAAGAAAAGTTGAAGATATGATGTTAAGAGTTACAAAAATATAAAATCAATTGCTCAAGATAATGAATTCTAAACCTAAGTAGTTATAATCTATAATACATACAGTGGGTGAGCATAGCAAAATGACAAATTCTAGTCCCATGATTCTAGATACTACACTAGTTACCTCTTTTGTTTCTCTAGCATACAAGGAAATCCATCAAATAATTGAGACCTAAGTTAGGGAGGCCCTAGCCCACTCTCAAGGGACTATATTTATTCCAAAAGGTAGACCCTACCCAAGGAAAATGATTGAGTTCCTTATCTAAAGGGCTTTATGCCACCTTTTTTTAATGTTTTGAACAGTTTAGAAAACCCAAGATAGCATCTGCCCACTTCTAAGAGAGCTATTGTAGTGTAGTGTAGTAGGGTTATATGGTCTACTCGTTTTCCAATCTATATGTAGTCTGTCCGATAATGCATTTGAGTGGCATGTTGATTTGTTGAATAGTTCAGTGAAAACTTTCAATGAGCTCGAGAGTATATTCTTAAAAAGGTTCTTGTTGGTCAAATTTTGAAAGTAGGTTTTAAAAAAACTTAGTTTTCTTTGGAAATTTTAAAATTGATGTTGAATTCAAATTCTAAAATCAAACATCCCATTAGAAAAGGTATTCTACCTCAGAAGTTAGAAATAAAGTTTAATGATGGGAAACAGATTTAGAATTATGAATCTCATCTTGAATATTGTGATTGGATTTAAAATAAAACTTTGTATGACCCTGAAGGGCCAATATGAGGTTCAACTAAATATCCAGCTATGATAATCAAGAAGGATTATTGTTAAGTTCATATCCAAACCTTTATAAACAAAAGATATATCTCCATAAAGGGTGAAAGTATAATTCGATGTTAATTTTTCGAATATGATGATAATGATCAATAATGTTTTAAGTTTCCCAAAGAAATCCAATTAAATTTTGCAAAATCAATTTTAAAAATTAGGTGTGTGTCGTCCAAATTCTCCTATGAGTATAAGCCCTTGTAGTTAATTACATTATAGAAAGATAGTCTCCTAAGAAAATTCTCGATTAGAATAGTGGCAAAATTTTATTTAAGACTATCTAGGAGTGATATCAAAGGAAGTGAATTTTAGACTTTCAAAAGGGAATGGATTGAGATTAAACACTTATTAATGGATTTAAAGGAAGAAGATTAGGGGACACTTTGAGATTTTAAAACCATCTAGAATTGTCCCAACTTAATCTAAGTGTTAGGCTTTATATTTTAGATTAAAAAATGATTTAGTTATAGTTAAAGATTTTATTAGAAATTTGGGATTATATTCTCAGAGGTTAGGGTCTTATACCTGCTCTGGATCCTAAATCTAAATTTGGACACTGGACCATAGTAGTTCGAACCAAACTAATACAATGCAAGATCTGATCTTGCCTCGGCCTAGATTGGGGAGCTAGCTAGCCACATAGTCAATTTTAAAAACATGAATCCTATCATTTTATGATAAAGTGGTAGGGACATTTTTATTAAAGTTTAGGAGAACTCTAGCCAATATCTAGAGATTGTCCTAAGTGTCCCCTTGACTTATGCTGGGTGAAAATGCTAGATACTGATGCAATTAAAATTTAGACTCCTTTAAATATGTTTCTAATATAATACATGCTGGTCGATATACCCAAATCATGTATGTTTAAAATTTAAAAAGGCTTAAATATAAATTTTTAGAAGACTTGGCTTCCCCAGGTCCAATACCTCATCCTCACTAGTCAGATTATCCAGACTCTACCCGCAAACGGGGAAGTGTTTTAAAAAAGAAAGAAGAAATTTCATAATATGCATGCGACCTTGGGGGCGATCCCCAGCTAATTTCCTAGTTTTGTTATCTTTCTATGGTATTTAACTCCTAAAATTTTTAAACTTTTAATTATGAGTATAAAACTTTCATACCCTCATGAGCCTCACGTATCTAAGCTAAAAGAGAAAGTGGACCACAAACGCCAAAAAAACTAAGAAAAGTAGTATCCTTTTCTCTTCAAAATCCAACCTTTGGATTTATGTATGGCGACTCAAATGTACACTTTCACAATACTTAAAATTTTATACAAATTACATTTGATATGATATAAAAATTCTAGGCTCTCATACAAGGTTATCCTAAGAATTTAAATATTAAAAAATATTCCCAAGCAGTTATATGTATGTACAAAAAAAATAAACAATCCATGCTCTTTTTATTATTTGGGGGTTTAACAGCTAAAGCACCTATAGCAATAACATTTATAATTAATTTTGATCATTTAGCCCCATTTTTATTGCCCTGCATAAGCGTGGCCACCAACAAAAAACTCGGTGAACATCCAGATCATTCCTATCCTAAAGTTAATCTAGTTACCAAACATATCAATCATTTATAGTGCAGTAAAAGTATGTAAACATAGAGAGTATAATCATCCATAACATGTAGTAAAATCATGAAAAATCTATCACAGAACAGAAAAGTAAACTCCAACCTAGCCTAGTTAAAGAGTTGGTTGTCCTAGCAAACCTTCTAAAGTGTGTGTAGAAGGTCGTGTAGCTGTAGTAGATCCTAAATTGGGTTATTTGTTGAAGTTGTCTAGAGTTTTGAATTTTGTAATGCTTAAGGGAAATTTTTATATTTAAGTTTAAATATTAATATATTAAAGCTTAATTTGGATGTCTTTTAATTTTTGGGTGATCGATACCTTTGTTTCACACTAAGGCTCTGAAGTTTATTTAACCTTCTTTGGGGCTAAGCTAATAGCCTCGTAGGCTTGGGTTACCTAGTAGCGATCGGGGTTGATTAAGTTAATTTATGTTAGTTAAAATTAAAGATGATTTAAAATTAAAATATTATTTGTTGATTTTAAAGGGTTGGTAAAGCATTTTTTTATTCAAGTTTAGAAATTATGGAAATTTAATGAATTATTGCATTTTATGAATTATTTTAATGTGTTAATTAGGAGGTTAAAAGTTGACATTTAAAATTAAAGTTAATAATGAAGGTTTCAGAATTTTAACAAATATTAGACTTTTAACGAGTAGTTAAACTATTAGCATGCTTAATTTAGAGTTTTCTATTAAAAGTTATGAATTTTAGAAGTTTTGACCCGATTTTGACCTCAATTTGAGCAAACTGTTGACTTTTTGACTTTGACCAGATTTTGATGAATTGACATTTTTAGAAATACTAGATTTTAATTTGAGTCATTAGCCTTTGAGTTTGATTGATTTGGAATTTTCTATAATAATTTATAACTTTTGGAAATTTGGTATTTATTTAATTTTTTTAATTTGTTTCAATTAAGGGCCTTTTTAATGATTTGAACACAAACAAGTCCAAAACTTCTTGAAATCACCTCTAAAGACCAAAAATGATCTAAGGAGGGATCAAAAAGTGATTAAGAATTTTTTGGGGATTTTGATTAACTAAAATTGATTAAACATTAATATTCACTTAAAACTAAATTAAGGTTAAATTTAATGTTAAATTAAAGGGGTTTCAATTTTCACTAATTAAGGGTTGAGTTGTTGTCAATTAGAGATATTATGCACCTTTTTTGGAGTTAAACTATATTTATTAAAAGTTTTAGAAGGCTAAGAGATTAATTAAGGGCTTAAACATAAGTAAATTAGTTAGGGGATGTAATGATATCTAAAATCAATGGTGTAATTTTTATGGAAGGGCAATGTTACTATATTTATTTATTCAAGATCTTAAGTCAAAGGAACATGTATCCTAATTGTTAGAAATTTCTAAGTCATTTACACAAGTCCTTAATTTTTGTCCTTAAGGATGTCACTAGGTTGTGTGGGATTAAATCAATATTGCTAACCCTTATACATCACATATGCAAATACACAAACATACCACTTATGTCCTTAAATCTAGGAGTTCTAAGCTAAGTTGTGTGCGTAGCCTACACATGCAAATACTAAAAAAAAAAAAAGAAATAAATCATGTAATTAGGTAAAAAACTAAGTTAGTGAACAAAATACAATTGTTCACTAACCATCCCTCATTGATTCTATCCAAGTATCTCAACCTATATTTAAAATTTCATAAGATCTCTCAGTCATAGAATTCACATACATATAATTTCAAAAATAGGTTTCAAAATATTTAATTATATTTCCAAAACCAATATATAAGGGTATAGGTTTCAAAATAATATATTTAAAAAAATATTATCAAAGACTAAAGGCTTAGCTTGAGAGACTTTAATTTCCTGAACTTATTTGAAAATTAAGAAAAATTTAATTTTGAAAATTGATTAATATAAAATTTCATTAATTATTAGTTAAATACTAAAAGATATTTGAATAATCAAAACAATATTAAATGTTCAAATATTATGATATATTTTTTTTATTTTTATAATTTTAATTGAAATTAATTTAAATTTTAACTGCTCAAAACTAATTAGATTATTTAAATTTAACTCAAAACTTAATTAATATTTAATATATTTCTCAATTCAAACTAAATTAAAACTATAATTTAATATTTAAATTAATTTTAAAATATATATTACATATTTTAAACTAGTAATAACTTTAAATTAAAGTACTAATTTTTCTGAAAACATTGATAAAAACCATGTTAATTTTGGATTAAAGATGATTTCTTTTTGATTTTTTTAAATAATTGGATTTAAAAATGATTTAAAAATTAGGTTTAAATTATTTTTAATGATCTCACGGCACCGGCGCCATGTGGTGTTTTCGAATTGGCTGGTCCAAACCATCGGATGGTGCCAATGATTGGTGGTAGTGGTCAGACATGTGTTAGTCATCGAAGGCCTCACGCTGTTTCACTAAACCACATTTGCAACGATCAAAGCTATTGATTTTGTGCAGTTTAAAATCAACGGTTAAGATCGAGAAGGATGAGCAATTTCTATACAACCACTGATACATGGTCGGACGGACAACAAAAATGGCAAGATCTATGATATTGATCATAAGATCAATGGCTAAGATCTCATATAGGTGAACTTGATGGCAAAACAAACCTTGTATAAGCAAACTTGACGGCAAAACAAACCCTAAAATGTATTTTTCGCCTCATTTGCTTGAACCGATTAACTAAATTACTTAAAATTTTAAAACTAAGTTTGGAACATGAACAAAAATCATGGGGTATTCTTAATATGACTTAAAGTGTGATAAATAAAATACAAAGTAACCCTAAATACTACTATGACCCAGGGCTAAGGGTTTTAAGGAATTTTATCATCAAATATTTAATATATTGATTCAGTTGAACTTGTAGACTATCCACTTAAGTATTCCTAGTTAGAGCACCACACGATATGCCCTGGATTGACCACTACAGGTCCCTTGGTGAAAAACACTTGGGATCGCCAGAAAGCTCACCACCGAGAAGTGTTTTACGGTGCATTTTGGTCGGCAAATGGAAGAAGAGGTTTTTGGAGCTTAAAGGAATGCTTGGAAGTCTCTAGGAGGCTTGAGGATGTGAGAGAGTATGAGATGATGAGTGTAGCTCAAAATGAAGCTTTTACCTTATTCAAATCTCCTGTATTAAATTGGATGGCCCAGATGCATCAGGGACTTTGCTCTGTTGGAGGACAAGTGTCCCAAGTCGTTGGAAGGCTGCCTCAAAGGCTAGAGTTATCTTGCTCCCATTAGATGACTTTGGGAGATGGGGGGGACCGCCATTGCCCAAATTGCATAAGCTAGTTGTTGGGTGCAACTTAAGCAGTGTTTAAGTAGGGCAATAAAGCTAATAAATTCAACCTATAGCATATGATCTAGGAGGAAGTGGGGATTTATAGTGGTTTGACCATGAAAAGGGTTTTTAAGCATGGATTAACTCACTTGACAAGTCAAACAGTTAATGGGTTCTAAGGTGGCAGGGAGAGAGCATGGGTAGCAGGTTGGATGAGCTCCAAGCCTAGAATCAATGTGTTTAAGGTCAACGGAGAGAGTTGACCACTTCAAAGAAAGGTCTAAATGCCCTGTTGACCTACTTTGACCAGTCAATAGGGTCAAGGTTTATAATGTGGCACTTAGGGAGGTGTAGAGGGTTATTTGGGATAGCTTGGTCAAGGGTCAAGGGTCAAATGTCAAAGCTATGGTAAATCGGAGCATAAACCATTGAAGTTTGACCAAAATTGGGAATTGACTTGGTCAACTCAAGTTGGGTTGGGTTGACCAAAAGCTAAGTTATACTTGGGTTATTGTCGGGGGTTAATTTGAAAAGTTGATATCGGTTGGAGAGCTCAAATGGGTTGGTTTGACCCATTTAAACCCCTTTAGGGTTAATGGGATAACCCATGTTGACTTGGTCAACCAGGTTGACCCAAGACTTGGTTTTGGGTCAAATAAACTTGTTTGGATATTTGGAGTCTAATGGATATGGTTTCTAAAAGCTTATTAGAGATGTTAGGCCCCTTATGAACTGGCCTGAGGCTAATTAAGAGAGAGGTGAATTAGTATTTTAAACAACTTTAAAATAAAACTCAAACCAAACCAAAATTCACCAAAAAGAAAATAAAATGCGGAAATTAAATGCGAAAATAAGAAAGGAAAGAACACACCAGATTTATAGTGGTTCGGTCAAATCTTGACCTACGTCCACTCCTCGGAGGCACCCTCTGAGTATTGCACTAAACTACGTGTATCTCCTTTAGCCCCGACAGCTACGCAGAGAAGCCCTTACAAAATCACTTCCACCTTCCTGGTGCGGCGGAGTAGCCGGGTCCTTTAGCACCAAAGAGATCTTCTTCTTCTGTGAACTTTTCTCAAGACAAGCCTTAAATCCGACGGTACTAAGGTGAGAGCTCATCGGAGCAACCAAGTGGAATCCACCTCCACACTCCCTTGAGTCCCCCTCCAAGGATCTTCTCCCTCTCTCAAACTCCACCCTTTCCTCTATCCCTTTCAAGCTCTCTCTTCAAGATTCGCCGAAAAGAATGAAGCTACAATGGCTGCCAAAGACACTTACCAAGTGTCTTATCAAAGCTTAAATAGAAGATCTCAAAATGAGATCATTAATGCAACTTACCGACTTTATCGTCCAGGCCGATATAAATATCTGCCTGGCTGATCAACGTAAATTATGCTTAATCAGCCCGGTCGGTTAGGGATGATAAAATGATTTATGGTCATATCATCCAGGCTGATAGGATATCATCATGGACAATTAGTTCAAATCAGAGGAAAATCATTCTAAATATTTCCCTAAATAGAAGCTGGTCGATGTCAAATCACCCCGGTCGATACTGCGATCCCCGATAGACCAGGCCAATCCATGGGACGATGTCCAAAACATAAGTAATTCCTAAATAGATCTAGTGGCAGATTCTTTCTTATTTAATCCTATCATCCTGGCCGATACAAGGATCATCCAGGACGATGTGCTTTATGACAACTGCTTTAATAAGGATGCCATAATTATGATTTCTATTTTTGAATCGATCGTCCAAGACGATATAAATATCATCCCTGTCGATGTTATCAAAAACATTAAACTCTAGGGAACACTCAAAAATTCTTCCAAGGTGTGTGTGTGCAAGATTACTTAGCATCAGGAGCCACACCAATTACAATGGACTCAAGAAAGGAAAAAGGTACAAATTGACTTAGACCTAGTCTACCCAATCTTGAGCTGGTTCTAAATGCAGTCTGATCTTGTGGACCTAAAATATCAGTAGGTAAGGAAGTCGTACAAAAATAAGAGTATTTGCTATCATCAAAATCATAATCCATGAATTCAGATTCACAACAATCTCTCCCTTTTTGATGATGGCAAACATTACTAGTTGAATTTACAAAAATGAAATCATGTTCTCCTAATCTCCCCCTTACTAAAATAAAACTTTAAAAATAGGGGAAATCAAAAAAATTTTGTTATTTTTATTTTTATATATATTAAAAAAAAGAAAATAGATAAAAATACAATAGTATGTTAAAAATAGATACAATACAACAGTACGTTAAAAATAGATACAAATACAACACTACGTTATCCCCCTTTGACATTATCAAAAAGAGAAGGGGCACAAGTATTAATAAAAAAATGATTAAAAGGACAAAAAAGAATCCCTGATCAAGTGAAGAAAAAATCAAATATTCTTAAAATGAGAAAGTTACCTCTTAATTTTATTCAAAAACTTAGTAAGGAATGGATTGATAATGTATAATTAAGAAATTATTAATCCAAGCTCAAGTTCTTTTAAAGACTCAAAAACTTTTTAATATAATATCTAAATGAAGGAAAAATTAGAAGAAGAAACACTAATTTTTCAAAACTCCTTTCATAAAATATATCTAATAGAAGATTAATGCAAAAATTGATGAATAAAGAATCATGATTTTCAAGAACAGGTATGGAAAATATCATGGGTTTTTTTAAGCTTTAAGTAATACAAAAAAAGTAATCATACTCTTTGTGGGCTCATTTTATGCCTCTCATCAGTTTTTGGAGCACTTTGCACATCTTTTACTTTTTGATACACTTTGTGTATATTTCTTAATTAGGCGTCATTACGCATCTTTTGATTTAGCATCATTGGTATTTTGTTTTAATTAAATATGCTAAATTTCTGAAATTTTTTTAAAACAAAAGTAAACACATTCTATTGATAAAGTAAACTACTTGATTAAGAAAATTATGAGGTAGATTCTGTTGACCTCATTTTTGTATGAGGTCACTAAGGCTCTTCCAAACTCTAGATCAATCCCAGATCCTAGGATCCACTCTAGACTTTAAGATTCTTTCCTAGAGCCAGACCTTAGGGCCTACTCTAGAGCTTAAGATTCTTTCCTAGAGCCAGACTTTAGGGCCTACTCTAGAGCTTAGGGTACTTTTATATCCCAGATTCTTGAGTTCCTCTAGATCCTAGAACCCCTCTAGATCCTAGGACCAATCTAGACTCAAATTAGTCCCTACCTTTGATTAACTCTAACCTCAAATCAATCCCTACCTTTGATCAACTCCAACTTCAAGTTAATCCCTACCCTTCATCAATTCAAATCTCAAACTTCATTCAATTCAAATCCAAATTAATTCAAGCTTCAAACATATCCAAACTTTGATCCAATTAATTTGAGAATCCAAACTTCAACTTAGACTTTGATCCCACCTTTAATCTAGCTTTGACCTTATCCATCCATTAACAATTATGACATGATTGTAAATGATTTGGATACTTCAATATTAATCATTCAAACTTGAAATCCATTCCAAATACAGAAATCCAAACTCAATTTCAAAGTCTTAAGGCCCTGTCCTAAAGACCTTTTTCAAAGACTTTTTAAACATTTAAAAACCCAGTTAAATGGCTTCTGATTTAGGGTCCATCACTTGCAAAGTGATGAGACATGTCTCTAGAGGTTACCCTCCAATTTTGAGCCCATTCTGAGGTCTCTAACCCCAGAATCTGAATTAAAATCCAAAGGCTGTAAAACCCTCAAATATTTACAGCCTATGCCATCGGACCTAACACCTTTAAGATTTTCATCTTGGAGCCCTTATCAAAGCCTCCAATCACTTCCAGACCCTTGATTGTAACCAATTGACCAGTAAACTACATTTTTCATACCCATTTTTGACCCCAGTTGACCAATGGGTCAAAATTGACCAAAATACCCCTATGGGATTTCAAATACCCATTTCAACTCAAATCGACTCCAAACTCTTTGAAACCACTTTCATCAAGTTTCAAATATTAAACCCAACTTGTTGAACTCAAACCTAAACCTTGCGTCATCCTGGTTGACCAAGTCAACCAAGTTTAACCCATTAACCCATACACCCCTTCCCTTTCAAATCTTTGAATCAAGTCCATTCCAAGTCCTTTCGAATGTAAGGGATGACCCCTTGGGTACCCAAGAGCCCTCTCTTGGAGACCCAAGCCTTGGGCTCACTTGGATTAGCCATATGGCTTGACCCAAGTGACCAAAGAGGGGCCTCCCTTGAGCCATCTCTTAACCTTAATCAAGTTGAATCCAAACCAAAGTGTCATTGGGTTCCCATTGACCCAATGCACCTTTCTTGACCAGCCCAACCCTAGGGCTAACTTGGGTCAAGAGTTAGGCTAACCTAAAGTGCCCAAGATCACTTGGGATTGAGCCAATTCTTTACCTAAGCCCAATTGAACTTGATCAACACCTCCCATAGGTGGCTGTAGGTCCAACACTCCTCCTCCAGCTAGCCCATGCTTTGGGCTAACCTGGGTCAGGTTTTAGGCTAACCCAAAGTAGCCAGAAACACATGGACCCGAGCCATCTTCCAACTCGTAGCAAATTGGATCCAATTGCCACTTGCATTGGGTGCACCACCCAGGGTCTGACCTGACCTAGATCGAGCTCAATTTGACTTGAACAGAGCAGGTTTGGGTCCAACCCAGCCACAGTTCAATCCAGACATTCCTAGGCCAAATTGACTCCACCCTTGACTCCAGCATGTCCCTATCGGCCTCCCCCAGTCAACCCGACCCAAACCATGGCCGGCGGCGGTCAGAACCAATGCAAAATGAGTTCCAGTGGTCCCCCCCAGACAACTCCTGGTTCAAAGCTGCTACCCACCGGTTTGATCCCCACGACCTCCCTAGGACGTCGCCATCTTCCACTTGGCAGCAATCCAAGCCCTCTCCAGCTCAATCTCGGCCGTCCAAGCTCACGAAAGGTGGCTGAATAGGCTCGAGCTCCCCAGACGGCCAAAAGCACCCTCATTAGCTTGAAATCATTTCCCAGAGCTTCATCAACCTCCCAGACGCTCCCTTAGAGCTCCCAGATCGCTCCCTTCGTCCGTTTGAGCAAGCGCCCGTGAAAGCTTTCAGCGTCCCTCTCGAAGTCATATCTCCGACCGTCCTCCAGTCCCGATGTCTTAAGGAGATCAGTTCGCCATCATCACCTGAAGCTTTCTGATAGAGAAGCTCATTCATTGAGACCTTCTCTGCGGTAATCCCTTCATCCCGAGCTCCCTAGCTAGGTAGTCCGGTCAAGTGTGAAGGAAACCTTCACCCCAACGGATCTCCACCGTTGGATTGAAGGTTTCCACTGTCCTGATCCTCCCTATGAAATTTCATCAGAGTTCGCCGGCGAGATCGCCCGGATCACGCCGGAGAAGCTTTGCGGTCTCGGATACGTGCGGGAGGTTGAAGACGAAATCTCAACCGTTGATCTCGATCGACGGCTCGGATTAGATCCCGTGGTATTCGAGCACCTTTGATCCCAACCGTTCGATCTGCCATCCGATGGTTGTGGTTAATCCGACCGTTAACAGTTAGCGCCAATGATTGCCCAGCCAATCAGCGCATGGTGCGTGTAAATGAGCGCTGACTGTGTAATGGCCAAATTAATAAATCCAGAAATTCAAGGGAACTACAAAAATTCATAACTCCCTCCACACTTGTCCAAATTAGGTGGTCTTAGGCTCATTGGAAAGGTCTCAGGGAGATCTACAAAAGACTTATGGTTCCAGGCCCTGGTTAGATCAGTGTTAGGCTTAATTTCAATTTGAGCATTTTATTAATTTCTTTAATTACTCTTTGAATATAAGTCCACCAGGCTTGGAATTTTGGGAGATTGAAATTGAACATGATTTTGACATGTCCAAATTTTATCTCCCCATTTTAAGATGTTCAAGGGCATTTTCCCCAATTTTCAAGTTTAAGGGTCATTGTTTGACCCTTAAATTCAAAATGGGGTATAGACCTATCCAGTGGAATTTAGGGTGTGATTTTTTGTGTGCTGATGATATGTAGGATAAGGAGTGTAGAGCCATAGATTTTGCCCCAATCCAAGCTTAGGATAGACCCCTATAGTGATTTGAAGGTGACTTAGAGCTCACCTTGGGTGGTTTAGTTAACCACCATAGAAAACTCCATTTGAGCTAAAATTTGGTGGGTTTAGTCCTTAGGGTCAGTTGTATCCTATTGGTCCAATTCATCAATTTGGATTCATTTGTTCCCAGTAGAGCCTCAAAATCTCTTAGAACATGGCTATTAACCCTAATAATGAATAAGATTGTCTTTTAACCTTATAACTCATTAAAATGTTTATATTTTCCAATAATACCCTGAATGCAAAAGAATTTGAACTCTTTAAATTGATTTCAGATATTGTCTTAGTGTAGTCTTTAGATAAAATCAAGGCGTTAAACCACCTTTATCAATCCAATGAAGTTAATATCCAAAAGGGCTTTAAACACTTGTTGAATCTGTCTCTAGGTCATTTTAGACCTTTGGAATTGATCGCCAAAGGAGTTTAGGACTCATTGGTTCAAATCCTTAAGTTAGCTCTTTAGTTGTAATAATTTGGCATCCCTAGGATATGCTAACTTCTAAAATCCATTATTTATTTTAGAAATTTAGACTATATCAACTCAATGGTTAATGACTTCAATAGTATTAGTGTTCCCTAAAATATTAAACTTCCATATGTCAAATTCAAGATAGTCAAACGATCTTTGGTTACCTTTAGGTCAAAGCAGACCAAAACTTCTAAAGAATCAAAACCTTTTGATAGAAAACGTCCAAATTGAGTGTGCCACCTGTCATAACCAACTGCATAATTAGTCTAGTATTTATTAAAAAATCTAAAACCCTTAAATTAAATCTTAATTTATAATCAAATTTAACCCCTAGTTTAGGTACCCGATTAATCCTTTTTAAAATATGTAACTCCCTCAAATTCCGAATTTTCTTAATAGGATTAATAAATTCCAATACCAACCCATTAAATCAGAATCAACTCCATTTAATATTATTCACTCCTTTTATTCCAACCAATTTAAATACTTAATTAATCCCGATTGCTACTTGGTAACCCCTGGCCACGAGGCTATTAGCTTAGCCCCAAGGAAGGTGCCAATAACTTCACGGCCTCGGTGTCTGAACCAAAGGTAGTAATCAAATTAACTTTTAAAAAATACATTTAGTTAAAATTCCTAATTCACTAATACTTAAAGTTTAACTCAAATCCCCTTTTTTTAAGCCTTAACAAACCAAGAACTTTAGACAACATTGATTAATCACCCAACTTAGGATTTACCCCAGACACACGACCTTTTACACACACTTTAGACGGTTTGTTAGGACAACAAACTATATATCTAGGTTAGGCCATTGTTTACTTTATTGCTGCGTGCCGGGTTTTTTGTAGTTTTCACTGCATGTTGTGGATGAAATTGTTTTGCTGTGTCTGCTTACTTTTCTACACTCTGTGGATGAATTGATGTGTTTGGCGAATAGACTACCCTTAGGTTAGGTACGATCTGGATGTTCACATAGTTTTTTGCAGGTGGCCACGCTCATGCAGGGCAGTAAAGGGGGAATAAATCAATAAAAAGTATTAATTATTATAAATGCTTGCACAGGTGCTTCAGCCGCTAAAGCCCCCAAATGAAAAGAGCGTGGCCAGTGTGTTTTACTTTCTTTTCTGCACATATATAACAGCTTGGGAATATATCTTCTTTGATTAATTAACTGCTTAGGATAACCTTGCAGGAGAGTCTAGATTTTATTTTCAAATAAATGTAATTTGTATAAATGTCAAGTGTTGTTAAAGTTAATTTTGAGATGGGATACATAGGTCCAAAGCTTGGATTCCAAAGAGGAAAGGATGCCCTTTTGGGAAGTACTCCTTTTCCATTTGAAAATCCAAATTTGGATCACACTTTTTCTATACCCAAAGAGGAAAGAGTGGCCTTCCCCTTAAAAGAGAAGAGCCCTCTTATCCATTTGGGTAGTTTACCACGAAGAATCCAAGGAGTTTGAAGAAAAGGAGTCCAAAGAAGAACAAGATTGAACATTTAAAGATTGAGAGTATCCCACTTAAAATTACTTGCGTCATTACTAGGTTTAAAATTCGGGTTATTGTCAGTGGTGCCCGGCCACTTTACTTTCTGCAAAATTCTGGTTTGTAATAAGCAAGGGAACTTGGCCTATGGACATTTATTAATTAGTTAATTTATATTTGATGTGATGAATTGATTTGCCTTTAGGACTGCCTGCTTTACTTAGTTTTTTGGCGATTGTGTGCCGCTTTTTTTTCGCCTGGATATGTTTGACTCGTGAGGGTGTGAAAGTTTTCTACTCAAAATCTTAAATGTCTAAAATTTTAGTGAGTCTAAATAACATAGAAAGATAACGAATCTAGGGAATTAGCTGGGGGTCGACCCCGGGGTCGCATGCATATTTCTGCATTATTCTCTCCTTATTTTAGACCCTTCCCCGCCTGCCCTATGAGGACGAGGTGCCGGACCTGGGGAAGTCCAGTCTTCTAAAAAATGTTTTTATAAGCCTGTTCTTAAAATGTCAAGCATATTTGATTTGGAAGTTGTCGACCAGCACGCATTGCATTAGATACAAATTAAAAGAGTCAAAATTTTAATTGCATCAGTTTTAGCATTTTAGCACCCAACATAAATCGAAAGGGGCCAGATAGGAAAATTTCTAGATGTCGTCCCCAACTCTCTAAAACTTTAAGTACAACATCCCTACCACTCTTTCATAAAAGACCGGATTCATCACTTTTAAATCGATTAGGTGGTTAGCTGGCTCCCCAATCCAGGCCAGGGTAAGTCCAGGCATTGCACTGCATTAGTTAGGTTCGGACGACTGTGGTTCAGTGTCTAAATTAGATTTAGGATCCGGGGAAAATCTTTGATTATAAGACCCCAAATTTCGAGAATATAATCCCAAATTTCTAATAAAATGCTCAACTTTAATTAAAGTTTCCTTTCAATCCAAAACATAAAGCCCAACACTTAGATTAAGTTGGGACACTTCCGGACGGTTCTGGAATATCAAAGTGTCCCCTACCTCTCCTCCTTTAACTCTGTTAATAACTGCTCAACTTTGATCCATTCCCTTTTGAGTTTCCAAAATTCACTTCTCTTTTTGATATCACACCTAGAAAATCTAACAAAATTTCATTCTTATTTTAATCGAGAGTTTTCATAGGAGAATCTGTCTCCCTTCGATGTAATTAACTACGAGGGCTTGCGCTCTTAGGAGATTTGGAACCACACACACCTGATTTCAAAATTAATCTTTTAAAAAAAATCTTCTTAGATTTCTTTGGGAAAAAGTTAAAGAAAGATTGTCATTATCATATTAGAAGAATTATCATTGAAAGGTGCTATCTCCCTTTGGGGAGATACATCCTTCTTTGATAAGGCTTTGGATATGAATTAGACAATCATACCCCTTGAATATCTTAACTGGATATTTAGTTGAACTTTACCTTGTCCCCTCGGGGCCGCGTGAAGTTCCCTTTAGAATCTAGCCATGATATTCAAGATGAATTTCTTGATTCTAAGTCTGAATACCGTTATGGAATTTTATTTTCATCCTTCGGGGTGATATACTTTTTCGAACGAGTTGATTCGACTTCTAGAATTAGAGTTAAATCTAAGTTTTAAAATTCCCAAAGAAAACTAATATTTTCAAAACCTATTTTTTTTTCAAAATTCCACCAACAAAAAAAATGGCACGCCCGGTGGTACAAATCTCTCTCTCCATCTTTAATAAGAACAAAATTTTGTTTCATCGGTAGTCTCAAATACCTTCCTTCCGTTGGTCCCTCAACCCATTTCTTCCTTGGGGGAGTGTGGCCAACATCTAAAAAACAATTTTAAAACATTAAAAGAGATGTTTTACCTCCCAAAATTTGATACATGCTAACTTGATCATCCTGATTTTGACCTTCTGCCCTAAAATTTCCTATGAGGCGACAATGTCAAATCAGGTCCCTAAATATTCTTTTTAAAAATATGATTAATAAATGTCACATTCAATATGTCAACCTTTAAGATTGAAAGGAGTTTGAAAAATCTTTGACTTTAAGAAAGTTTTGAAGTATTCTAGTCTTAACCCCTTTACTCCCCTTGAACTTTTAGGAATGAAGAGGGTTAGACTATTTATTTTACTTGGGTTTTTCTTACAATTCCATAAGCCTTCGGGCAAGGGGAAACTCTGTCCGTTGTGTTTTGGATTTTGTAGAAATAACCCACCTTAAGTCATTCAAAATTCAAATTCCCTTCAAAATGTGGAAAGCAAGATAATAACAATTTTCTCCAAGTTCCAAACCTTCATATGTTACCCCATACAACCATCTTATGGGCTAACATATGTTGACCTTTTGAGAAAACCTCCCTTTCGGCATATATTTAGTCTCTTTATCTTCCTAACGTGTGTTGGGTGATTTTTTTACCACTCAACATGTGTTGGAAGGTTGAGACTATTCTACAAGCCTTAGACTTCAAAATAACAAACTCTTTTCCACTTCTCTTAAAAAGAAATCTAATTTCAATCCTCTCTTTAACTTTCAGAAAATTCAAATGGCTGGCCAATTAATCTTCTTTTTGGACCAAGAGTTATCCTCAACTGTCAATGACCAAGGGAGCACTATCATCATTGGAATGGGATTCAATACCCTTGAGCTCTCTATGGATGGACACCAGATTGTTAGTTTGGATGCCAGTAAGGAAGTTCCTCCAGTGGTTGAGTTGATTGTGGGATTTGCACCTACCTTGCCAGTGATTAGTGATGACAAGAAACAGTCTGAGCCAGTTGTTGAGCCTCCCACTGAAGTCAAATTTATTTTTGAGGAAGGATTTAGTTCTGGACTTAACTTTTCTAAAAAGAATCAAAAGAAGAACTATTTTAAGAGACTTAGAAAGAAGATCACTAAGGCAAAGAGAGTTGTGCCTTTTAAGACTTTAGCTCAAGTAGAGCCTGAGGCTGACGAGGAGCTACCTATTCCTGCTTCCTCTCCCATTCTGAAAGGGAGCCGCTTTTACCCCTTAGCTTCTACTCAAGGGGAGGAGAGGATAGCTAGGATAGCCCGTTCCCCACCATGCCCGGTCGACTACTCGACTAAAAAGACTCCAAAAGAAAAGCATCTGCAGAAAACAAGGGCTTTGAGAAACATACCTAATACCTGTGCTGCACAGTCTGGGCAAACAAAGGAGCAGTACATGAAACAATTGAAGGGAGTGATCTCTCATCGCTTCCAAAAAGAAGTGTTAAAAGAAGAGGCGTCTGAGGTGAAGAATCTGACTCCACAACCTATTAGGAGAAATAAGAAGTATGTTAGATAGCCCGCCACTTCAGTACTGGTTGATGGATACCACTGGGCACTACGCCCTCCTTCTTCCAAGATGGAGGGCATTGTGTTGACTAGGTCCGAGAGAGGCTGCCATTTTGTTGGTAGACCCCCGGTACTCCCTTCCAAAGCTGTAAGGTTGTCCTCAGTAGTTGTCAAACTAAAGGGGAATGAAACTCTAAAATATCTTGATATCAAGGGCAAGAGGCCCAAATCCCCTGAGAAGAAGTTTGTCCAAAAAAGGACTAAGTCGGAGAATTTACCACCGCCTCCAAGAACTCCAAAGTTCATTCTCCAACTCCAACGAGTCCCAGTTAAACCTCCTCCAGTCTTGATTGAGTCAATGGATGTTCAGCCCAGTGCTCCAGTTGTTGTAGTAAATAATTCTCTTGCAGCCAGTCCAGTTCCTGATCTAGTTATGATTCCCGTTGTTGATCCGGTTGTTGGCAGCATAGATTTATGTGTCATTCCTAGCTTCCTACACAGGAGTCTGAGGACCTTGCCTTACCTGATGTAGGAGCTATTTCCCTACAAGCTTCTGCTTTACCTCCTGAGGAATGTGTCCCTCTCCCTGTAGAGAATGCCACTTTTCTGACAACCAATCTTGGGTCAGTCGAGGAGGAAGGAATTGACCTAGATCTTGAAATAGAAGAAGAGCTAGATACAGAGTCTCAATCAGATCCTAACCCAAAACTTATAGAAATCATTGACCTCCTGGATTCCGAAGAATTATTTGATATTGCTGAATATAAAGGATACTTACCCCTCGATCCTAAGTC
>NW_021318826.1:0-3041 GCF_001605985.2 Dendrobium catenatum | reverse complement strand
CATTTATAACACTTAATACTTTTTTATTGCTTTAGCCCCCCTTTACTGCCCTACATGAGCGTGGCCACCTGCAGAAAATTATGTGAACATCCAGATCGTACCTAACCTAAGGTTAGTCTAGTCGCCAAACACATCAATCCATCCACATAGTGCAGAAAAGTAAGCAGACACAGCAAAGCAATTTCATCCACAACATGCAGTGAAAACTACAAAAAACCTGGCACACAGCAATAAAGTAAACACCGGCCAAACTTAGATCTAGAGTTGGTTGTCCTAGCAAACCATCTAAAGTGTGTGTAAAAGGTCGTGTGACTGGGGTAAATCCTAAGTTGGGTGATTAATCAAAGTTGTCTAAAGTTCTGGTTTTGTTAAGGCTTAAAAAAAAGGGGATTTGAGTTAAACTTTAAGTATTAGTGAATTAGGAATTTTAATTAAATGTATTTTTAAAAGTCAATTGATTACTACCTTTATTTTACACCGAGGACGTGAAGTTTATTTCACCTTCCTTGGGGCTAAGCTAATAGCCTCGTAGGCCTGGGTTACCAGTAGCAATCGGGGTTAATTAAGTTATTTAAAATTGGTTGGAATTAAAGGAGTGAATTGATATTAAAGGGAGTTGATTATTGATTTTAATGGGTTGGTTGGGAATTTTATAATCCTATTAAGAAAATTCTGGAATTTGAGGGAGTTAACAGATTTTAAAGGATTATCCGGGTACGCTAACTAAGGGGTCAAATTTTGATTATTAAAATTAGGATTAATCTTAAGTATTTCAGATTTTTAATAAATACTAGACCTAATTATGAGTTGTTAGACAGGTGGCACCCTCAATTTGGAGTTTTCTATCAAAAGTTATGATTTTTAGAAGTTTTGGTCTGCTTTGACCTAAGGTCACCTAAGATGTTGACTTCTTGATTTTGAACAAATTATGGAAGTTTAATATTTTTAGGGAACACTAAATTCTAATTGAAGTCATTAACCATTGAGTTTGATTAGTCTAAATTTTTCTATAATTAATAATGGATTTTAGAAGTTATGCATATTCGTAGGGATCGCCAAATTATTACAACTAAGAGGCTGCTTAAGGATTTGAACCCAAATGAGTCATAAACTCCTTGGGATCAATTCCAAAGGTCATAAATGACCTAAGGACATATCAACAAGTGCTTAAAGCCCTTTTGGGATATTCAATGTTTTTGGGATTGATAAAGCTGGTTAACCCTTGATTTTATCTAAAGACTAAACTAAGACAAATCTAGAAATCAATTTAAGAGAGTTTCAATTCTTATTGATTAGGGTATTAATTAGGAACAATCATAAACATTTTAATAGAGTTTATAAGGTTAAAGACAATTCATTATCAATTGATTACGGTTAATAGGCCATTTTTAAGAAGGATTTTTAAGGCTCCTACTTGGGGAACCAAATTAACTCAAAATTTGATGAAATTTTGACCATAGAATCACCTGACCCTAAGGACTAAACCCACTAAATTTTAGCTCAAATGGAGTACTCTAAGATGGTTAACTAAACTACCCAAGGTAAGCTCTAAGCCACCTTCAAATCACTATAGGGGTCTATCCTAAGCTTGGATTGGGGCAAAATCAGTGGCTCTACACTCCTTATCCTACACATCATCAGCACACAAAAAATCTCATCCTAAATCCCATTAGATAGGTCTATACCCCATTTTGAATTTAAGGGTCAAACCATGACCCTTAAACTTGAAAATTGGGGAAAATGCCCTTGAACATCTTAAAATGGGGAGATAAATTTTGGACATGTCAAAAACATGTTCAATTTCAATCTTCCAAAATTCCAGGCCTGGTGGACTAATATTCAAAGTGTAATTTAAGAAATTAATAAAATTCTCAAATTGAAATTAAGCCTAACACTGATCTAACCAGAGCCTGAAACCATAAGACTTTTGTAGATCTCCCTGAGACCTTTCCAATGCACCTAAGAACACCTAATTTGAACAAGTGTGGAGGGAGTTATGAATTTTTGAAGTTCCCTTGAATTTCTGGATTTATTAATTCGGCCATTACACAGTCAGCGCTCCTTTACACGCGCCGCGCACTGATTGGCTGGGCAATCCTTGGTGCTAACTATTAACGGTCGGATTAACCAAAACCGTCGGATGGAGGATCAAATGGCTGGGATCAAAGGCGCTCCGATACCACGGGATCTAATCCGAGCCCTTGATCGAGATCAACGGCTGAGATTTCTTCTTCAACCTCCCGCACGTATCCGAGATCGCAAAGCTTCTCTGGCGTGATCCATACTATCCCGCTGGTGAACTCTGATGAAATTTGGCAGGGAGGATCAGGACAGTGGAAACCTTCAATCCAACGGTGGAGATCCGTTGGGGTAAAGGTTTCCTTCACACTTGACCAGACTACCTAGCTAGGGAGCTCGGGATGAAGGGATTACCACAGAGAAGGTCTCAACAAATTTGCTTCTCTATTAGGAAGCTTCAGGGGATGATGGCGAACTGATCTCCTTCAGACGTCGGGACCGGATGACGGCTGGAGGTATGACTTTGAGCGGGACGCCGAAAGCTTTCACGGGCGCTTGCTCGAACGGACGAAGGGATCGATCTGGGAGCTCGAAGGGAGCGTCTGGGAGGTCGACGAAGCTCTGGGAAATGATTTCGAGCGAATGAGGGTGCTTCTGGCCATCTGGGGAGCTCGAGCCTATTCGGCCACCTTTCGCGAACTTGGACGGCCGAGATTGAGCTTGAGAGGGCTCGGATCGCTGCGAGGTGGAAGATGGCGACGTCCTAGGGAGGTCGTGGGGATCAAACCAGTGGGCAGTAGCTTTGAACCAGGAGTTGTATGAGGGGGACCACCGGAACTCATTTTTCATTGGTTTTGACTGCCACCGGCCATGGTTTGGGTCGGGTTAACTAGGGGAGGCCGATGCGGACATGCTGGAGTCAAGGGTGGAGTCAATTTGGCCTGGGAATGTCTGGATTGAACTGGTGGCTGGGTTAGACCCAAACCTGCTCGGTTCAAGTCAAATTGAGCTCGATCTAGGTC
>NW_021318825.1:14190-22996 GCF_001605985.2 Dendrobium catenatum | reverse complement strand
GGGGGGGGGTTTAATTGGTATTTAAAAAATTTCTCCAAACAAAATCACAACCACAACCAAATAATCACCATAGAAATGAAAATGCAGAAGTTAAATGTGATAGTATAATAAGAAAGAACACACCATATTTTATAGTGGTTTGATCAACTTGACCTACGTCCACTCCTAGGAGCCTCTCCTCTAGATATTATACTAAGTTCAGTGTCTTTCCTTTTTTCCCCACAGTAAGGTGGAGAAGCCCATACAAAAACTTCTTTCCACCGACCCTGGTGAGGAAGAGAACTCAACTCCTTTTGCTTCCTCCTAAAGCAGTCAGAGAACCCAATTCCTTTTGCTTCCTTCTGAAGCAGGCAGAGAACTCAACTATTGCAAACCGGATTTTTTTATAAATTATGATTGTGATGATAGCAAAAAAAATTTATTTCTCTATGACTGTCTTGCCTACTAATATTTCAGGATCACCAGATCAGATGGCAATCAGAACCAGCTCAAGATTGGGTAGACTAGGTCTGAGTCAGTCTGTAATTTTCTTTTTTCCTTTCTTGACTCAATTATAACTGTTAAAGAGTTCTGATGCTAAGTAACCCTACACACATACACTTGAGTGATTTTTTTCTCTCTGATTTAGAATTTCTATTTTTACTCACATCATCCCAAATGATACTTATATTATCCTTGAAAATCGGGTTTAAAATAGAAACCCTAATCAGCCATCATAGTTAAGGTAGCTGTCATTAGCCGATCGGCCTAGATGATACATGTATCAGCCAGGATGATAGGCTCAAAATAGAAAAAATCAGCCACCATGATCTATTTAGGTATTCTTTATTTATAGAAATCGGTCAGGATGATCTTTTATCGGCTTGGACGATATGATACAATTATGCCTAAATTAATCTGGTAATTAAGAAAAGAAATTAAGGATGATTGATACGATCACATCGTCCTGGACGATCATAAGATTGGCTGGGATGATCAGTTCAAGAAACCTTAGTTGCTCCTAGATGATCGATATCGGACAGATCAAATTCCAGGTGAGGGTCTGGACGATCAGGATTGGCCAACTCAAATTTCGGGCGATGCTCTGAAAAATTTTCCTCTGATTTGAACTAATCATCCAGGAAGATCGTGAGATCGGCCCGGACAATCAAGCTATTTTGGAATCATCCAGAACTTTTTTCAGAGCGGTTTTCTGGCCAATAATCTATGATTTGAACTAATCGTACATGACGATAGTTTATAAGCCTGGACAATGTGAACAATTTTCTTCTATTCATCCCAAATCGTCCTGACTGATTAGGCTTAAATTGCACTGATCGTACAGGATAATATACCTATCATCCTGGACGATAATATCAGCAAATTATAATTAATGAGCTATTTTGAAGCTCTTCTATTTAAGAGCTATTGTTCAATGTTTTGAATAATCTTTTGCTGTTGTCTTGACCTAAGAAAGCCCAGAGGAGAGAGAGAGGATCTTGTGAGGGGAAGCTTTTGAGGGAGATTCCCAAGGGTTGCTCCAAGCATTATTCCACTTTTTCTTCAACTAGAGTCTGTTATCCTTGGAAGGGTTGGGAGAGGTAAGATTCAGCAATCGATCAAGGTTCTCTGCCTGCTTCAGGAGGAAGCAAAAGGAGTTGGGTTCTCTGCCTTGCCGGGGTGGCAAAAAGGAGATTTTTGTAAGGGCTTCTCCACCTTACTGTCGGAGCAAAAGGAGAGTCAATTTGGTAGTGCAATACTCAAAGGGTGCCACCGGGGAGTGGACATAGGTTGAGTTGATCGAACCACTATAAACCCTTATGTTCTTTTTACTGCTTTCGCATTTAATTTTTTCTGCACTTATTTTCTGTGGTGATTTTAGTTTGAGCTTTGTTATGCTTTGGTTAAAAGATTTTTTAAAATACCAATTCCCCCCCCCCCCCCTCTTGGTTTTTAAGCTTGGGCTAGTTATAAGGGCCTAACACCTAACTGACTTTCAAGTGGTAATCAGAGGGGAGTTTCAAAAAAACTGAGTTTGAAAACTTTTTGAATTAGATCCAGGCTAACTTGTGGAAATCGTAATAAATGGATGGATATTTTATTACTCGATCACTTTGTTTGACAATCTACTTTTGATTTTGGAAAATAGCATGTCTACTTTTTTAGCAGTCAATTGAATTATCGCATGTGGATGCCTTATTAAAGAAGGATATTCTCCACCTTCTCGTGAACTTGATGGAAATTAAAACTGAAGGTGAATTTTAACTGAATAGACTTTTGATGAAAGAAATTTTGCTCAACTTAATGCGAAGTGTTTGAACTATTTTTTCATTGCTTTAAAATCTGAAGATTACATGCGTGTTTCTACTTGGTCTACTAGTAAAGAGAGTTGGGATAGATTGTGTATTACTTATGAAGGAACCAATGAAGTTAAGCAATCTCGTTTGAATATTCTCTTGCATGATTACAAACTTTATCGTATGAAACCTTCTGAATCAATTTCTGATATGTATATAAGGTTTACTCAAATTGTAACTTCTTTGTATGCCTTAGGAAGAGAACTTTCAAACTATGAAAAAGTGAACAAAATTTTGAGATGCTTGCCTTCCTCTTTTGATGCTAAAATCACTGCAATCACTGAATCTAAAGATTTGAATACATATTCGATTGATAACTTACTTGGCTCACTCATTGCTTTCGAGCAAGGGGTGAATCAAAGAAATCTTAATGCAGGTGAAAAAAAAAAGGAGAAAACTATGGCATTGAAGGCCAACAAAATGGACTCTGATTCTTCTGGGTCTGAAAGCAATGACATTGTCTTAATCACAAGGTAATTCAAAAGCTTTCTAAAGAAGAGTCACAAGCATCATCAAAATTGGAGAAAACGTAATGATAATAAATATTCTAAAGGATCTTCTGATGTTGTTTGTTTTGAATGCAGGAAGCCTAGACATGTCAGAGATGATTGTCCTACACTTCAGGATCACTCAAGAAAAGAAATGAGTGATGAGAAACCTAAGTTCATGAAGGATAAAAAGCGAGTTCAAAAGGCGTGTAGGGCAGAATCTGTGTCAGATTCATCTGAGACTGAACCTGAAGATGAGACAACAAATTTGTGCTTAATGGGAGAAGATCATCTTAATCAAAGTGATGAAGAAGATGTATGTAAACTAACCTATGATCAATTGTTTTAAATTTATGAGAAAATTCATGCATCACACAAAAAACCTTAAGAAAACTCATGCTACTTTGAAATTGGAGCTTTTGAATTTATAAAAAGAGCATGAAATTTTGATCAAAGATCATTCAATAATTGATTCAAATCACATAGCTCTACTTGATGAATTTGATTAATTAAATAAAAAACATTTGGAATTGATTGATGATCATGATTCATTAAAAGCTTCACACACCTCACTTGAATCTGATTATAAGAAATCTAAACAGATTGAGCACAATTTGATGATTGATAATAATGCTTTAAGAAGTACTAACTTGAGGTTTAAAAATGAATTGGAAATAATTAAGAGAAATTAGATGACACCCACTTTTGATCTAAAGCCAAGACCTAGGAAGAGGCATTATAACTCAAACCATTTAAAAAATCCTTTTACTGGTGTTAGATGCTCTTCATGTGACATGCTAGGATACATCTCACACACTTTCATGTTCATCATAGTACACATTGGGTGTGGAGACCCAAATTGCATGATTCACAGCATAGCACACACGCATTGCACTCTACTTTTCATAAGAAGGAACTCAAACCTGTTTGGGTTCCTAAATATGACAGTTGTTGATTTTTACAGGATTGCTCTCACCAAAGACCTCGTGAGAAGCATATGATACTTGGACAAACAGAGGCTCGCAGCTCATAATTGCTTAAACTTGCTGCTTAATAAATTCTTAAATTGCATTTTGATTATTGTTATATTTTGTCTTTTGTGATAGCTTTTTTTTTTTAGTTGTTCTAGTCATTTTTACTTTGGCCTTCTTTTTCCTTATGATGATTTTTTCTTGTTTTTAAATTTTGGAGATTTATAGCCAATGATTAGCATCTCTAAATCGGTTAAAGGGAGAAACACTTTTGATGGTTTCCCGTCCTCTATCCTCTTTTTGTGGTATAATTTTCTTTTCTAAACAAAAGTCTATCTCATATTAACAATTGGTTTTTGAAATTAAGATCTTTTTTCATCTTGCTACAATAATCTACCTTATATATAATGATTCAAAGTTTTTATATATCTTTCAAGTTAATTAAAATCTTGTCATTGCATTTATCATATAATTTTGATTCTATTTTGTGGTTTGTTCTTCCCTATATTAGAGAGTGAGCTTCTCCTCTATAATATCTAGAAGATATACTCACAACTAAGAGTCCTTTTTAAGAGTTTGTTAAAGAGAATCTAGCTTGCAAAAATTAAAAAAATGGCCAATGATACCAATTTGAAAAAAAAAATTACACAAAGTGTATCGAAAATAAAAAGATGCTCAAAGAGCCAATCAAAGTGACAAAAGGCATAAAATGAGCCCACTAAGCAAGCTGTCCTCTCTTTTCAAAACTTTTAAACTTAGAAGAACTCATGGGTTATTTGATATTTTCAAAGGCTTGATTTCAAATTCCATGATTGAGACAAATTAGTTTGGTATATTATTTTATAAGATATTTTCTATGTAACCAAGTTTTGAACGGATCTTCTTTTTACCCAATTAGTTTATTCTAAATTAGGCCTTTTGTTTTCAAAAGATGATTTTTTCCCTGAAAGAAGTCCGAGCGAGGGTTAATAGGATCAGATATTCTACCATTTTTAAATTTTGACATTGTTAACTCATTGATCTTTCAAATCTTTAAAATTTAATTATTTAGGCAATTTATCATATACATGCTTTGCTAAAACTAAAAAAATAAAAAAATTAAAAATAAAAAAAGATTCTTTGCTTGTTTTTATTATTTTTATTTTTTCGTTGTTGTTTTAAGATTGATTTTATTGTTTGTGGGCATTCTCTGATCATCTCCATCTTTTCTTTGATTTACAAATTTTTTCACATCATCCTGGCCGATATTCTTATCGACCTGGACGATCGGACCATCTCTCTTCAAAATCCATCTGCTAAACTTTTCTGTCTTTTCTAAAATTTATCATCCCGAATGATAACATATTGTCCTGGACGATATGATTGTCCTCTACTACAATTATCTTGATCATTTTGGCCGATAATCTTTTCATCTTGGCCGATACATTTATGGTAATCATCCTGGCCTATACACCTGATCATCCTGGACAATACACGTGTTAGTATGTTTAAAATCTTTAAAATCGCCCGGGATGATCCCTTTTTGGACAACCATCCTGGCCGATCCACTGTTCGTCCTGGACGATACACGTGGCACAGATTTAAAACATTTAAATTTGGCCGGTACAATCAATTATTGAGCATCATCTTGGACGATACACCTAATCAGCCCGGATGATCTTCTTTTTCAATGGCCGTCCGGCTTGACTCCTGTAGACGATCGCCTGTGTCTAATCGTCCCGGATGATATCTGATCAGCCCGGACGATCGGACCACCTTTTTGACCAATCGATCTGTATGCAATTATTGTACCAGATCAGCCTAGACGATTCTGCGATCGTCCTTGACGATCTGGCTGTTTCTTTAAATACAACCAGATTTCAGCTGTTTTTTCTTCACACCTCTTTCTACTTTGCTTTCTACTCTCTGATATCTTCTGTTTCTTGCTTATGGCTGGCGAAAAGTTCGTTCGACAAACCTCTGGAAGCTCCTCGAGGGCCACACTGGACCCTCGATTCAGGGAGGCAGAAGATCAGGCTGCCTACCATCGTTACAAAGAATGCGGGATCACTCTCTCCAAAACAATCAATCCTGTCCACCTCTCATATCCAGTATTAGACCTCTTCACTCACACTTCTCTGTGCTTTCTTCTTACCCTCACAGTCCCCTTTTCTTCTAAGCTTCTTTTTGAATTTTTTGCAAACCTCCTTATAAATTCTTCCTACACTGCCCTCACCTCCTATGTGAATCAACGCCCTGTCAAGATAACATACCAGGGCTGTGCTGAACTGTTGCAGCTATCCATCACTGGGGATAAGCTGCATACCATTATCTCTGATCCTGACTTTGATTGGTCCACTGCAAATCACTTTCTTCGCCCCACCAACGACCCCTTTCATGTTAGAGAGACTAGCTCTTTACTCATAGATGCTAGGACAATCCAACATGTCCTTTGCACTTCCATTATTCCAAAAGCTGGGGATTGAGTCCACATCACTCCACTTCTTTCACTTACTACCTTTTACATCATGGCCCATAAAGAGTTTAATGCTACTGACCTGATCTTTCGATACATTGATCATTTGACAACAATCCGAGATCCAGGTCATAAGAGGAAACCCAACCTTGCTCTAGGACACATCATTTCATATGTTCTTGAAACCAAATACAAACTTTAATATCCTGCTCCACCCAACCATCCGCCACCCTGCTACTCAAACAGTTATTTCAATGTACTTCATAATACTCGTCTCCACCCGGGGGATGAGGATGCTCGGGGGGCCGAGGAGGAGGAGGCTCCCGCTCCCGTTCCTGAACCTGTTCCTCTCCGCCAACACTCACAACTGGATCATTGGTGGAGAGATTTAATTAGTTGGAGACCCGGTTCGACACTTTCATAGCTCACCCGTAGCAGCAGCATGATGAGGACGTGGCCCACTAGCAGCAACAGCATGATCAGGACATGGCCTCGTTTGGCTCACAGTTCGCTACCCTGGCTAGCTACTTTCAGCAGCCTCCACCACCTCCACCTCCATCTGATGATCAGGGTCCCTCGTTTTTCTAGTTTTAGTTTCTATTTTCAGTAGTTTATTTTTACTGTATTGTGTTTTTTTTAGTTGATTTAGTTTGTTTCCTAGCCTCCTCCTTTTTGAGATCTTAAAAGGAGGAGTAGTATGTTTGTACTTGAACCACTCTTTTCTGAAATTTGAAAGCTTTCCAAGTTTTGCACTACTGTTTTAGAATTAATCATTGATGTGTTTTCCATCATAAAAAAGGGGGAGATTATTGCAAACCTATTTTTTTAAGGATTATGATTTTGATGAGAGTAAACAAATCTTGTTTCTCTATGACTGTCTTTCCTACTCACATTTCAGGATCACAAGATCAGATGGCAATCGAAACTAGCTCAAGATTGGGTAGACTAGGTCTGAGTCAGTCTGTAATCTTTTTTTTCTCTTTCTTGAGTCAATTGTAACTGTTGAAGTGTTCTGATGCTAAGTAACCCTACACACACACTTGAGTAATTTTTTTCTGTCTGATTTAGAATTCCTGTTTTTACTCACATCGTCCCTAACGATACTTTCACATCGTCCCTGACGATACTTATATCATCCTGGACGATCGGGTTTAAAACAGAAACCCTGATCAGTCATGATAGTTAAGGCGGCCGTCATTAGCCAATCGGCCTATACAATACATGTATCGGCCAGGATGATAGCCTCAAAATAGAAAGAATCAGCCGCCATAATCTATTTAGGCATTCTTTATTTATAAAAAGTGTTTGGGACGATCTTTTATCGGACTATACGATATGATACAATTATGCCTAAATTAATCTGGCAATTAAGGCAAGCAATTAAGGATGATTGATATGATCATATCGTCCTGGATGATCGTAAGATCGACCGGGATGATCAATTCAAAAAACCTTAGTTGCTCCTAGACGATCGATATCGGAGAGCTCAAATTCCGAACGATGATCTGGACGATCAGGATCGGCCAGCTCAAATTTCGGGCAATGCTCTAGATGATTTTTCTCTAATTTGATCTAATCATTCGGGACGATCATGAGATCGGCCCGGACGATCAAGCTATTTTGGAATTGTCCATAACTCTTTTCAAAGCGGTTGTTTGGCTGATAATCTGTGATTTTAACTAATCATACAGGACGATAGTTTATCAGCCTGGATGATGTGAACAATTTTCTTCTATTCGTCTCAGATCGTCCCGACTGATTAGGCTTAAATTGCATTGATCGTACAGGATGATATACATATCATCCTGGATGATAATATCGGCAAATTACAATTAATGAGCTATTTTGAAGCTCTTCTATTTAAGAGCTATTATTCAACATTTTAAATAATCTTTTTAACATTTTGCTGTTGTTTGTACCGAGAAATGCTAGAAAGGGAGGATACGGAGAGAGAGGGAGGGGGGAGAGAGAGAGAGAGACTTGAAGGGGGATGCTTGTAGGAAGATCGGTTGCTCAATAGCATTGTTACACTTCTTCTTCCACTAAGTCTCTTATCCTGAAGGTTGGGAGAGGTAGCCTTCAGCGATCTACAGGTTCCCGCTGCTTCAGGAGGAAGTAAAATGGATCGGTTCTCTGCATTGCGGGGTGGCAAAATAGGAGGTTTTTGTAAGGGCTTATCGCCTTGCTAATGGAGCAAAGGAGAGTCCTTTGGTAGTAGCACATACATCGGAGGGCCCTCCATGGTGGAGTAGTCGCATGTTGTTCTGAACCCATACAAACCTTGTGTTCTTTTTACTTACTATCCACGATTTATTATTATGCACTTATTTTCTATGGTGATTTTTGGTGAGCTTTTTTGATGCTTTGGTTAAAAGATTTTTTAAAATACATTATCCCCCTGCTTGGTTTAGCCTTGGGTCTAGTTATAGGACGTAAATTAAGAACTTTACTGCGACTCCTTTTGCTATTTCCCTGAAAAGAAGAAGAGACCCTCGATTAGTTTTGAAGTGACCTCTTTAGACTCAAAGGATGGGACGAGGACACGGAAGAGATGAC
>NW_021318825.1:0-14090 GCF_001605985.2 Dendrobium catenatum | reverse complement strand
AAATTTTATATTGAATACTTTATCACATTGCTGACTAATGCTTAACAAATTATGCTTAATTAGAAACTTCTATTAGCAAAACATTTCAATAGAAAAACTATCATATATATCTATTGTACCTGCTCCCACTACATTTCTAGTAGTGTTGTCATTAAGTGTTATTTTTTCCTTCACTCTTTGCTTCCAATGTGATGAATTATTTTAAGTCTCTAATTATATGTCATGATCATTCACTATCCAGGTACCACATGCTCTCACTTGACCTCTTGTGAGAGCACACATGCCAAATCAATTAAGGTTTAGTTTGGGAATCTTAAGCGGGTTTAGTTCTTATCTTATATTACAACAAATATATGTTATATTGTGCAGATGATATCCTAGGCCTCTAGACCAAATGTGATCTACAATGGATTCTATGTGTGCAAATGGGTGCAATATGCCCTAATATTACACAAGAAAAATATTCCACTCCTAGAAATGGATGCACTAGTCTAGATGAAGAGTGATGTATATTTTTAAAGGATGGTGGTACATGTTGTGTTCTAATGCGTGGCTTAGCAATGTGTGTAGGCCTTAATGCATTTTCTCTCTATGTTGTTATTTCTTTTCTTAGAAGTTCATTAGCAGTTTTATATATGTCTACTTCTGCTTTTGATGCAAGTTCATCTTCTTGAAAATGAAATGCATCTCTTTATAACTCCTTAAATGTTTCTTCTAACTCCTTAAATGATTTTTATAATTCAAGATACTCTTTACTTAAAAGCTCATGCTTTTCTTCTAATACAACAAAAATAATATTTAAGCATATATAAATATAAATAACATTAGTATGTTGTTCTTGCATCGTGGAGTTTTTTCTTTTAAGATTTGAATAATTCTTTTTAAAATATTTATAATTATCATGCAATAGTTCTAGAAGAGAAAGCAATTCATCATAAGTTAGATCACTGTTAGAGACCAATGCTATTCTAAGCCATAAGGTACAAGTTTGTCACCTCTTATTTAGCTTTTATTTATGATGATTTGAGTTTGAGTTTTTGCAAAGAGGCTTTTATGTTCTTTATTTTTCCCCTTTTAGTGATTCGTTTCTCCTCATCATTTTTGTTTTCCCAGTGATTCTTTAAGTTTGGGTAATCAGATCGGATATGTCCAAACTTTTTACACTCATAACCAGCAACATTAACATAAAACTTATTTGATTATGTACTTTTACCACTATATTTATCAAAGTGGTTTTCTTGTACTTCAAAAATCTTTTAAATTATTAGGTCATCAGGGTAATATCCATATTTCCATTAATTCTAGAATTGCTGCTTTCTGTTTCATCAGCTTTTAGTGATATTGTCATCACATTTTTCCTTTCACAAATTTCTTTATTTCTTTGACTAACATTTTACTTGTAGGAAATCAAAGAACCAAAAAGGTTCTCAATAGAATAAAAATTTAAAATATTTTGACTTAAAAATTACAATAACCTTGGCATCCCAAGATTTACATAAATGTAAAAGTTTATTTACTTTTTCAACATTAGGTATATCTTTTCATAAATCATGCAGAGAAAGAATAACTTTAATAAACCTAATGTACACATCATAAATATATTCGCTAGGTTTCATGTAGAATAGTTTGTATTTATGCAAAATTAAGTTTATGAGAGATTATTTTAAAACTCTTCAAGTGAAGGTAGGTTTTAATTTTCCTAGGTTTAAATGATGCATGCTTTGATGATGGTTTTCAAAACTCTTCAAGTGAAGGTAGGTTTTAATTTTCCTTAAAAGTAGTTAATTCAACTTTTAAACACTTATTTTCACTTTCAAGAATTGAATTTTCTACTTTAAATATATACTCCCTATTTTCTAATTGAGATGAAGAGTTTCTAATTCCTTGAAAGCATTTTCTAATTCAACATGTGATATTTTCAAGGAATCATACTCAGTAGTTAATTCAAATTGCTTTTTGTTTAAAATATCATATTCATCTAACAAAGCCAAGTGATTACTATCTAGAGTGGAATGATCTTTCCTTAAGCATTCATACTCTTTGTGTAGAATTGAAAAGTCAGATTAAGGCTAGTCTAGCATGTGATTTTTTAAAATTCCTATATAAAGTATGAATTTTCTTAGAAACTTTAAATAATTGATCTTAAGTAAGCTCACATACCACCTCTTGATCAGAATGATCAAGGTGATCATTTGCCATTTAGTATAGGTTGGTTATCTCCTCTTCTACTTCAATTTTAAAACAATATGATGCTGAGTTTGCCCAAAAAGCTTTTTGATTCCTTTGCTTACCTTTCTTGAATTTATATTTTTCTTCACCTTTCTCCTTGCTTGGGTGAACTTTAAGAGTTGGGAAATCAGACTTCAGTAATGGTAGTGATTTTTTCATCATACGAAGAAGGTAAACAATGAAGAATTTTGTTAACTTTTTCATAATTTGTAAGCTCTCTTCCTAAGGCGTATAGGAAAGTAACAATCTGAGTAAACCTAGTATACATTTTAGAAATAGATTCACTAGGTTTTATGTGAAAATGTTTATAATCATGAAGAAGAATATTTAACCCAAATTGTTTCACTTCCTTTGTTCTTTTATATATTTTGCATAGTTTATCCCAAATCTCCTTACCAGTTAAACAAGTAGAAATATGCATGTAATCTTTAGATTTTAAAGCATAGAAAAATAGTTCAAACATTTAGCATTATGTTAGGCTAAATATCTATATTTTATGCTCCATTCAAAAAAGGCAAGTTCTATTTTTATGCGATTAACAAAGTGAGAAGGTGCCAAATAACCTTCCTACATTAACATCCACATACGATAATCAATTGATTGTAAAAAGGTGGACATGCAAATTTTTCAAAAATAAAAAAAAATATTATCAAATAAAGAATAAATCATAGAAAAAATGCAAAAAATTATAGAAAAGTAAATTGAAAGGACAAACTAGAATTATAGTGGTTCAGTTAACTTAAACTATGTGCACTCCCTGGAAACCCCCTTTCTAGGTATTGCACTAAAACTAGTGTCTCTCATTTTGCCCTCACAGTAAGGTGGAGAAGTCCTTACAAAATCTTTTAACTGACCCGATGAGGTAGAGTAACTTTAATCCTTTTACTCCCTCCTTGAGTAGGCAAAGAACTTGGAAATCCTTTTACTCCCTCTTGGAGTAGATACAAAACCTTGAAATCCTTTTACTCCCATCTAGAGTCAGTAGAGAACCTTAGAATCCTTTTTCACCCTACTGGTGAAGGAAAAGAACCTAGATTTGATGTTGAAGAAGGCCTCACTAGAGCCACCAATGAATCAAGAAAGTAGCTTGAAGAATATGATGGAAACCTTGCTTGGAGTAACCAATGTGAATCCCTCATAACTCCACCTCACAAGAAAATCTCTTTCTGTCAAAGCTCTCCTCTTCCTTCTCTTTGCTCTCTCTCAAGATAACTCGATAACAAAAGATCTATAAACAGATAATATGAGAGATTAAATAGAGAGCCTCCAAAAGAAGCCTTAATTTTTAATTTTCCATAAAAAATCATCTAGTACGATCCTGACATCATCATGTGCGATTACTATAAACCATCCCTTTTAGCCAGTATGATCAGCATTGCCTTGTATGATTAGTTCAATTATTTGTACAAATTGTCCAATATGATTTTATGATCATCTAGGATGACTAGTTCAAGATTTTATATTGATCTTCCAATATGATATGGGTCGATGGGCAGTGATTTACATATCATCCCGCACATCCCTTGGGACATCCAATATGATCTCCAGTATGATTAGAAGAAAATTATGGTTTTCAACATGGATGATGGAGGATCATCCCATGAAATATAAAGATAAAATAGTTGTCAGAGATCATCCTATATGATATGATCAAGCAATTTAACCATAATTAGTCCCCTAATAATAGCATCAAATTATGCATGATTATCATAAATCATCCAGGATAATGTATATTGACCTGTATAATTAGAATAAAAATTGAAGATTAAAATATTTCCTAAACTATGATTGGCTGATCTTTTTTATGTCTATAACTGATTATCCTATATGATCTAAATCATCTAGTATGATTAGTTAATCAATCTTACTTAATAAAGGGTGTCCTAATTAGGGTTTTCACTATAATTGATTGTCCAATATGATTTACATCATAATGTATGATTAGTTCAAAATATAATTTTATCCTAAGTCACTAACTCACCCCCTTAAGTGTGTGTATGCAAGATTACTTAGCTCGGAGTCCACCAGATATATGACTTAACTCAAGAAAGGTAAAAAGTATATTGAAATTAAAATTATAAATAGACTCAACCCTACTCTACCCGATCTTGAGCTAATTTGCATTACAATTGAACCTGTGAACTTGAAATATTAGTGAGCAAGGTAAACATAATAGATATGCAATAATAGCAATAGTAAAGAAAAAATAATATTTGTTATCATCAAAATCATAGTACTTGGGCCTAGTTTTGTAACATGGACATTGATAGCCCCGATCTTTTCAATATAATCTTAGATTTTTTTTTTGCTATTAAAAATATGCTTAAGTTTATCTCTTCTAGCTCGATTGTGCTTATTACTAAAAATAATGGGGCTTGTAATTGGAATGACTTTAGACCGATTAGTATTTGTACCTTTTTAGTAAATTAATTTTTAAAATTCTTATGAATTATCTTTCTCCACTACTTCTTAGAATAATTTCTCCTAATTAGAATAGCTTTCTTAAAGGTAGATCTACTTCAGATAACATTTTACTTGCTCAAGAAATTACGCATGATTTGGATGCTAGAGTGCTTGGGGGAACATTATCTTTAAATTGGATATAGTTAAAGCATATAATAATATTAATTGGGATTTTCTCTACCACATCTTGCATATATTTGGCTTTAATTCTTCTTTCATTAACTTATTAAATAGTGTATTGAAGGTTTCTTATTTTCTATTATTATTATTGGTAAAAGTAATGGTTTCATTAAATCCTTGCATGGGTTGAGACTAGGTGATCCTATCTCTCCTACCTTATGTATTATTGACATGGAGTATTTATCTAGAGGCATTATTAATCTTTATGAAAATTATGCTAACAACTTCTATAGAACTTTGGGTGGTTTTCTTATTTCACAATTATGCTTTGTCGATGATGTTATTATATTTTTTTAATGGTTCTCTATACATGGTTAATAGACTCCTGAGGTTTTTAAAAACTTTTGAAACTTGTAATGGTTTTTTTTAGTAGAAGTAAGAGCTGCTTTATTGTGTATAAAATGGTTTCTCATGATCACTTATTATTTATTAAAAATAGTACTAGTTTTTTACAAGGCATTTTACCTATTAAGTTATTAGGGGTTCCACTTTATAAAGGTAGGAAGAAATCATTTCTTTTTTATAATATTTTTACTTCTATACAAAAAATGCTTAATTCATGGGATTCCAACTTCTTAGTTTTGGGGATATATTAATCCTTATCTAAAGTGTTTTGTGTTTCCTTCATGTTTATATCAAACGTTGCAACCTACTAGTGTTGTTTGTAATAGGATTGAGAAATTATTTAATAAGTTCTTTTGGAGAGGTTCTAATGTGAATGGTATTTTTAGTTTAAGGGATGGTTGGCATGAGTTCAGAAATAAGAACCGTGTTAAGAAATTTTTTTCTATGATCTAACATAAAAGTATTCCAAGAATATTTATATTTTTGTTTGGAAATTCATGCACAAATATATTCCTACTAATGAGAACTTGAAGAGAAGAAGGTTTATTTTAACTTCTTAGTGTCAATGCTGCTATCATATGGAGAATATGCATCATGTGTTCATTTGTGGTCCAATCACTATTAAAACATGGGCTTACTTTGTTGATATTTTCATAATGAATCAATTTATTGCTCACATGTTTATCAAAACTTTGCTTATTTCTTGGTTCATTAATTCTAAAGGGCATATAAAAAATTTCATTCCCTTTCTGATTATGTGGAATCTATGGATTTCAAGAAATAACTCTTTATTTAACAATAATCACATGGATTATCATCATGTTATTCAAAATATTAAAGATAAAGTATTTAAAATTTACTCAGCTAATCTCTTATCCTCCAAAAATTTTAGGAATTATTATTTTATGGCTCAAAATTTTGTTATTTCTCTGTAGTTTAGACTCTCTTTGGATGATCCTAAATTGGTTTATTAGATCAAACCTCCCCATAGTACATTTAAACTACATGTTGTTGGGTTGGTTAAAAATCACGCTTTTGGGTATGGTGGTATTATTAGAGATGATCATGGGAACATGATCATGGATTTGGATGGCCCTTGAAAAAATGCTTAGTGGTGAATGCTGAACTTTTTTCTATTATAAACTATTTGAAATTATGTCTTTCTCTTGGTATTAATAAAATTTTATTTGAGGTGGATTCCAATTCGAGTATTCATTTCAATATGAAGCCGATGGATAGTATTGGTGATCCTGATCTTTTTTATCTTATTAGAGAAATGAATCATCTTCTAATTTTTTATAACTTTATTATTTCATATGTTCATAGGGAATAAAATGCTTGTGCATATTGGTTAGCAAATATGGGTTGCAATTTGGAATGTCTCACTGATTTCACTAATATTAATTTACCTAATTTTTATAAAGGCATGATTAGGCTAGACAAAATTGGTTTACCTTATGTTAGAATTAGTTTTTTGTGGTCCTTGGGTCTTTTGGTTTTACTCTTTCTTTGTTCTTACTAGTTTGTTACTTTCTTAGAGTTGTTGTTTCTAATGGTTTGCTATCATTTATGGGGATGTTGTGTTATGTTAAATATTTTTTTCATCCAAATGTTTGGTTTATGTGATATTATCTATTTTTCTTATCATACTCTTCTTCTTTTCAACACTGCTTGGTATTTTGTTGTGATGGGTTTGAGCTATAATTGGAATTTTGGGACTCTAATTTAAACCCTATTTGTTGCACTTGTTCTCTTAAAGGGGATATTGCTAGATGGCCATATTTTTTCCTGTGTTATTTGGTAGGGGCTTTTGGCCATCTATGATGTTTGTTAGGGTGTTATTTTATAGGCTCATTCTACTATTTTGGTTGGTGGTGATGGAAGTGTAGTGGTAGTGTCATTATGGTTGTGTTGCCCTATTACTTGTACTTCTCTTCTATTACTCACATATTTTTCATACTCTACTAGATGTGCTTGAATGCATTTGGGTTTAGAATTTAGTGGCATTATGGATTTCATCATGATGTATGCTATGATACTTCCTTCCTAAGCTGAGGTGGCCAACCTCTTCCTAAGTTTTTGGGTTCGATGCTTTGGTTTTTTTCCATTAAGGCCTTACAGTGTGGTTGCACTATCTATCTTTTTAAATCCAGGGATTATTTTACTAACTCTTTCTACTATTTTGGTTGGTAGAGTTAGAAGTGTTGTGGTGGTGTCATTTTGGTTGTGTTCGCCTATTACCTGTACTTCTCTTCTATTACTCATGTTTTTTAAGTACTCTACTTGATGTGCTTGAATGCGTGTGGGTTTAAAATTAAGTGGCATCAGGTTTTTCATCATGATTCATGCTTTGATTTTATCTTCCTAAGCTCAGGTAGCCATCCTCTTCTTAGTTTTTTCGGTGTGATGGTTCGATTTATGGCCATTGGTTACACTGCCAAGCTTTTTATTACTACTATTATTTGACTTCCAAGTAACTATATGGTAGTATTTTGTTTCCTAGTAAAGGTGATTTCAATTTTCAATATAGCTATGTTAATTTATTTTACAATGCTTTTGTTTGTTTATGTTTTTTCTTGCTTGTTTATTACTTTCTTTTGTTGGACATCTTTTATGTTGACAAGTTGGTGTCTAATTTTTTTTGGGAAGTGATGGTGCTTAAAGTCAATCTAAAGATCCTTCCCATTTTTTGGGTGATGGCTTCTTGCCTCCCAAGATTGTTACTAATTTTTTGTGTAATTTTTTTAGTACAGATCTTGAGCTCATAAGTTTTTCTTTATCTTTTTTTGCACCTCTTTTGAGCAGTAGTAAACTTGAGGTCCCTTTAAGGACCTTGTAATTTTTTTTAATTAACAAGTAGGCCTCTCTGTGGGTCCCCCCCCCCCCCCCCCCAACCCCCCCCCCACACACACACTCACAAAAAAGAATAAAAAGAGTCAATTCATGGCCTATATTTAAATTAAATACATTTAAGCTTTATCAAAGCTCAAATCAGTTTCATATCGTACCTTAAATACATCTCACCCAATGGTGAATCAAATCATAGTGAGTTTGACCAAGTCAACTCACTTTAGCTTGGTCAAAGTTCACATTACATATGCTCTTCTATTTAAATCCCTATCTAATTTCTTTAGAAGTCCTCCAATCCACATTAACCAGCAATTAAAACCCTCCCATATCTACCAAAGCATAGGTTGACTGTTTGACCAGTCAAACAATCAACAAATGGGTTATGTGGCTTTAAATGGTCAAACCTCCCTATCTAACCCATTCCACTCTATTCCTAATCACCCCATGAGTCTTAGAAATTCTCTGGAATGTTTTTAAGCCAACCTTATGCTTTGGAATAGGCTTAAGCAAGGCCACATGGACCCATGTGTTCATAACAAGCCAAAACTCACTATCCACCTAGTCAGCCTTAGGTTATCCTTCCCTCTGCCTCCCAACAACCCCAAGATAGGTGGTAATCATCTGTGAATGCATCCAAATCAATTAAGATCATCTAGCCAGTTCAGGTCACTAAGCCAAAGAGAATGAAATAAAGGAATTCACTCATTTTTCACACTCTCTTAATATTCAAGTCCTTCTAGAACCCATTAAGTGTTCATTCATGCTTCTAAGGCCTTCCTCCCCCTTTTCCTAGTTTAAACCCACTACCTAAATCCTATCGGTTGTGAGTTCTCTAGCGAACTAAGGTGAAGTTTTGTCCAATGCTTGGAACACTCAATCCAAAGCTTTTCAGACTACATTTTTTTCAAAAAATAGTGTGGACAATCAACAAGCTCAGAGAATCTAAAAACATTAAAATCTAATGGTTGGATGAGGTTAAAACTCAGGCCCTAATCTAGGACACTCTAGTTCAAATAAATTTCTACTAAGTGTTTTTAGATTGTGATAATTGATCCTCATTAATGCTCTTCATTAGTATTATTTCCATTTAAAATTTCATTGAAGTTGATTAAGTATATCTAGAGAATGAGGCTATCAATTATTCCTTGGGCATAAGGGATAGTCTTGCGCATGCAAAAAATCTAAACTGATGAATTTTAAATAAGCACATTAAATCTTACCATTCCACCATCAAATCTGACCATGTGTTTGAGTCAGTCATTTTGGATCATCATCTGACTTGATATGGATCATTCATTTGAAACATCAGATAATTCATCAATTGAGTGGGCATGCTAATGTGGATTAGTAAAGCCACGTGAACCTGTCGCCAATCCAATTAGTGGCAATGATTGTGGCATTGCATAATCATTACAAATTATTGGTCCACATCCTCTGTAGTTTATAACAACAAATTAGAGGCTATCATGCATCCTACCACCACCGCTGACACTACCAAACTTCCCTCTCTAAGCCAACCTTAAGCTTTGGATTAGAGTTAAGTAAGGCCACATGGCCACATGTATTCACAACAAGCCAAAACTCACTTTCCACTTAGTCTTCCTTGGCTTGTCCCACCCTCTACCTCCCAAAAACCCTAGGCTAGGTGGAAATCATCTGGGAATGCAACCAAATCAATCAAGACCATCCAAATAGTTCAAGTCATTTGAATTGAACCAAAAAGAATGAAATGAGGGGCATTCACTTATTTTTCACACTCTCTCACTATTCAAGTCCTCTCATAACTCACTGAGTGTTCATTAGATCTCCTAGGGCCTTCCTCCCTTTTTTCCAAGTTTAAAACTGCCACCTAAATCTAGTCGGTGGTGAGTCTCAAGTGAACCAAGGCCAAGTTCAATCTAAGGCCAAGTCCAGGATAATTGAGATCATCATTCAGAATGATTAGTAGAAAATAGCCATTTTAAATAGTATTGTTATGTACAATCAAATCAAGCATTTGTACTGATCATCCAGTATGATAGGCGTTAATAAATTATTATCCCATGCGAAGCTCGGATTATACAGAAAAAAATTGGGGGTCATCTTGTATAATTAGTTGAAAAACTATGCAATTCATTTTGGATGATAATCAATAATAATATACATTTCACAAATATAAGCATAAAAATAATTTTTTTCTTTTCCTGATTAAAATGTTTAGAGAGAGAATGTCTGGGATTTTAGGAGAGAGAAACTGAATTTCAAAATCCCGTTTAGCGGTAACGATCAAAAAACCTGATGGTGGCGGACGATTGCCGGCTCTTCGTCGGTGATCATCCGAAGGAAGATTGAGGAGCTTCATCAGAGGATAAGTTGCCGTCAAAGGTTTTGATTAACCTCCGGTAGAATCAGAATGCTGAAGTTGAGATTTTACAGCAATCTCGTTTGTCAAAACCTCCATTGGTCAAGGAAAATGGAGATGGAATGGAGTTCTTAATTTCTATTCAGATAGGTAATATGCCTTTGATGAAACGTCAAGGAACATTGGTGATCAAAGAAGCTACAAAACCATCTCCCAAAGTGGTCAAGTATGTGGAAGGAAAAGGTAAGTCTGTAGCTGACTCGGTGGATATGGTTACTCCTAAAAGTATGAAACAGTCTTTAATTCCATCTGATAATGCTGCGTCGACATCTGGAATGAAGATTTTTGTTAACCATTTTGTGAATTTGAATGCAATCCCTGGACTCTGTCGCTGTGCGATAAATGAAGATTCAAGAATTTTGGTTAATAACAATGTTCATTCCGTTTTTAAAAAAGCAAATTCATCAGATGAAGTTAAGATGATTGAAGAATTGCCTAACTTGGTTGATTCAGTTTCTAAGAATCTGTGGAGTAAAAAGCCATATATTAAATTGGATTTCAATGAAAATGATGTGTTATTATCGGATAATGGAGAGGCTGTGAAGCTCAATGTGGATTTGGAGGAGTTGAATTCTAAAAAGTTGTCTAAATCCTTGGTTATTAAAGTTTTTGGGAAGGATTTACCATCCCATATGGTAGCATGGGAGCTAAGAAAACACTGGAAACAATTTGGCTAATTCCATTTTACTACACTAGGAAGAGGATGGTTTCTTTGCTCATTCTCTTCAGAAGAAATGGTGGAAGCTATACACTCTGGAGGACCTTGGTTTGTAAACGAACACATATTAGGAATGAAAATATGGTCTCCCAAATTTAAGTCTTCTTCAACAGATTGACTTTCTTCACCAATTTGGATTAGGATGCCACACCTTCCTTTACAATCTTGGGATAAGAAGAACGTAGCTTTTATTGCTTCAAGAATTGGAACACCAATCATCTAGATGGAAACATGTTTCATTGGGGAAGAAGAGAATTTGCTAGAGTATGTGTGAGAATCCAACTTGATCAACCTCTTCCTCTAGGTGTTTGGGTTGATAGCATGGGTGGAAGATTCTTTCAACAAGTGGAATATGAAAAGATATCAAACTTTTGTTTTGTTTGTGGGAAGATAGGACATGTGGAGAAAGAATGTGTGCCTTTGAAAGATATCCATAAAGAGGTGGAGATTATTAATGAAGCTGCTAAAGTTAAAGATTCAGGAAGAGATCAATTAATCCACAAAGATCCTGCTTATGGTCCTTGGATTTTGGTTAGCAACAACAAGAAGAAGAGGATTCCTATTAAGAGCAATAAGTGAATCAATCCAAATTATTGTTAAAAAATTCTATTGTTAAAGTGGATGCAGCTGTTAAAAGTCATTCTGGAATAGAAGCCGATATTGGTAAAGAATTAATTCAGGATTTACCAAAGAAATTATTGTTTTCTGATCATCAGCTTGAAGAAGGGGAGATTAATATTTCAGATTTATCATAAGACTTCAACATAAAGGGGAAGGGATGCTTACGAACTCAAGTATATCCTATGGGATTATCTGCAAACTCAAGTATTCCCTATCAGGATTCAGATGGCAAGATTCAGGAACCAAAAAGTAAACAGATGGTAATTCATAATCTGTCTGTAGTTAGAGAAGTAGCTGAAAAAATTTCTATTCAGAAGAAGCTATCCTCTCCTATTTTCATAACAGGAAATACGACTGCAGATAAAGTTGTTGTTGATCTCAATAGCAATAATAAATTTTCTATTCTTCAAATTGTTAATGATGAAGATAAGATGGATCCTTTGAAGGATAATACTCTGGTTGAAAGAGAGGAAAAAGATATGGAATATGTCGGAAGGACTTGGTGGAGAAGTCAGTTAATGTGAAGTTAAATTCAAACACCAAAAAGAATTAAAGTATTTGGGTAATAATTCTTTGAAATCAAAAATAAGAAAGGGTGATGCCAAAATTATTTGTCGTGGGTCTAATCACACTTCAAAGAAGAAATGAGTTCCCTTATATTTTGGAATTGAAGGGGGGCTAGAAAGTTGGTGGCCTCCAGGTATTTGAAAGAAATTGTGAAGGATAATGATACATTGTTTGTGGGTCTTATGGAAACTAAAATCTCTTCTATGGATCCTTTGGAAGTTAAAAAATTTGTTGGTGATATGTGGGATTCTTTTCTATATCCGGCTATTGGTCTTTCAGGTGGTATACTAGTTTGTTGAAGGGAAGACTTGGCAACCTTTGAAGTTATTGAAGCTAATGAACAAGTTGTGATGGGAAGGCTTAAAATAAAAAACCATCAAACATGGATGGTAGGCACAGTTTATGGCAGCAGGGAAAATAGTAAAAGGAAAATGCTTTGGAGTAATCTGGAAAGTCATCATGAAGGCAACATACCATGTATTATAGGGGGAGATTTTAATTGCATAACTTCCCAAAGTGATAAAAGAGGTGGTAGGAAGTTTGTACACTCTCAAGGTTCATAAGATATGATCTCTTTTATGAATAGAGAAGATCTTCATGAAGTTGGCAACTTGGGTCCTAAATACACTTGGTGCAATAATAAAATTGGAGGAGGAAGGATTTTGGAAAGGCTAGACCATTGCCTTCTTAATTGTGCTGCTCTAAATCTTTTCCAAACGACAGTGGCTAAGCATCTAGCAAGGATAGCATGGGACCATTGTCCTATCTCTATCAATATCTTGGCTAAAAAAGTAATAAATAGAAGAAGTATTATGTTTGAAGACACTTGGTTAGCTTATAAAGCTTCTCATTCAGTGGTTCAAGCTTCATGGAATAAGCATACAAAAGGTTCGGCTACAGATATTTTAAATACAAAATTTAAAAGGACTTTGAGATCCTTATTCTTTTGGAGTAGAGAAAAACATAAAAATCTATTAGAAACCAAAGAGAAGCTAAAAAAAGAAATCCTAGAGTTACAAGAGGAAGAAATCAATATGGGAGGCTTAACAGAGCTGAAGCTTTGTACATTAAAGGCTAAAGTTGTAGAATTTAACAACACATTGGGCATGTTAAGTATGTGGTGGAAATAAAGAGCTAAAATACAATGGTTAAAAGATGGAGATTCTAATTCCAAATTCTTTCATGCTTATGCATCAGCAAGGAGAAATGCTAACAGAATAAACTGTGTGAAAAATGAGGAAGGATTCATATGCGAAGACAAGCATGTTAAGATAGTTGTTATTTGCATACTTTACATTTATGCAACTTGTATAGTTTTGATAATTCCAAACATTATTGTTCAAATGTTGTAGTTATCTCCTAACAATTTTAGAAAAGATTTGTATTTGCTCTTGTGTGTATAACATTTCAGGAAAATCAAACTCCAGACTACGAAGACTTCAATTCAAATTCAACATGAGATACTTTGTGAATTTGAAGCTTGTACTTTTCTTTGAATTTAAATTTGAAAGAGGAGTGATTGTAATTGAAGTGTAATAAAAATATACACACACACATAAGGAGATCATATAAAATTATACTGATCGTACGGGATGCATTTCATATGTACGGATGATAAGACAGTTATCTCCTATTGAGCACATAGAAAGAATAGGAACTGGCTTGAAAAATTTTCTAAGTCCTATTCATCCAGGACGAAATTAAATATTGTCCAGG
>NW_021318824.1:802968-809159 GCF_001605985.2 Dendrobium catenatum | reverse complement strand
TTCACAATGATTTTTATTTAACTCATCAAATTCATCATGTAAGGTCATGTGATTTGAATAAAGCATTTGATGATCTTTAGTCAAAATTTCATGCACTTTTTGTAGATTCAAAAATTCTAATTTTAAGCTAGCATGTGTTTTCTTTAATTTCCTATATGATGCAAGAATTTTTTCTGAAACTTCAAGAAGTTAATCGTACGAAAGTTCACATACCACTTCTTGATCAGGATTGTCGTCTGCCATCAAGCATAATTTTGATGTCTCATCTTCTGGTTCCATCTCCGATGAGTTCGATGCCTAATCCGCCAAAAATGCTTTTTATACTCTCATCTTGTCCTTCCTTAGCGTAGGTTTCTCCTCACCCTTTCCTTTGCTTGAATGATCTTTAAGTGTCGGGCAATCAGTTCTCACATGTCTTGGTTTCTTGCATTCATAACAAACAACATCAGAAGATCCTTTAACATGTTTATGATCCTTACCTTTTCTCCAATTTGATGATGCTTTTGTTTCTTCCTTAGAAAGCTTTTGAATTGCCTTGTGATGAAGGCAACTTCAACGCTTTCAAACCCGAAAGATTCAGAATCCAATTTGTGTGCCTTTAGTGCAACTGTTTTCTCCTTATTCTTCTCACCTGCATCAAGATTTTTTTGATTCACCCCTTGCTCATAAGCAATGAGTGAGCCAAGTAAATTATTAATAGAATAAGTGTTCAAATCCTTAGATTTAGTAATTGCAGTGATTTTAGCATCATATGACGAAGGCAAACATCTCAAAATTTTGTTTACTTTTTCATAGTTTGAAAGTTCTTTTCCTTATGCATGCAGTGAAGTAACTATCTTAGTAAACCTAGTATACATGTCAGAAATTGATTCATGAGGTTTCATATGAAAAAGTTCGTAGTCATGCAAGAGAAAATTCAAACAGGATTGTTTAACCTCATTAATGCCTTCATAGGTGATACACAATTTATCCCAAATTTCTTTACCAATTTTGCAAGCAGAGACACGCATGTAATCCTCAAATTTTAAAGCACAGAAAAAATAGTTCAAATATTTTGCATTCAATTGAGCTAAATCTCATTCATCGAAAGTCCATTCAGTAAAAGCAACTTCAGTTTTAACACCACTAATTTCACGAGAAGGTGGAGAATAACCTTCTTTGATAATCATCCACATGCGATAATCAGTAGATTATAAAAAAGTTGACATGCGAGTTTTCAAAAAATCAAAATATAAGTTGTCAAACAAGGGAGGTCGTGTAATTGAATAACCTTTCGTAGTGTTATGATTCACTAGGTTAGCCATGAATCTAATTCAAAAAGTTTTTAAACTTAAATTTTTGAATCCCGCTTTGATGCCACTTGAAAGTTCGTTAGGGATGTTAAGCCCTATAGAACTTGCCCAAGCTAACCAAGAGGGGGGGGGGTGAATTGGTATTTTAAAAAATTTCTTTTCACAAAGAACAAAAACACATAAACCAAAATCACACCACGTGAAAAATAAATACAAAAATTAAAGTACGGAATTAAGAAACAAGAATATAGAAATTTATAGTGGTTCGGTTAACTTGACCTACATCCACTCCTCAGAGGCGCCCTCCGAGTATTACACTACCAAGGTGACTCTCCTTTAGCCCCCACAGCTAGGAGGAGAAGCCCTTACAAGAACCTCCTTTTTGCCACCCCGACAAGGCAGAGAACCTATCTCCTTTTTCTTCCTCCTAAGCTGGCAGAGAACCACAACCAGTTGCTGACTCCTTACCTCTACTGACGCTTCCACGGATGAGAAACTCTAGACGAAGAAGAAGCAGAGTGATCCTTGAAGCAACCCTTGTGAATCCCCTCACAAGCTCCCCCTCACAAGATCCTCTCTCTCCCTCTCTCTCTTTCTCTCCTTAAGGCCTTCTTAGGTCAAGGAAGCAGCCAAAGGTTACTCAAAATGTTGAACAAGAGCCCTTAAATAGAAGAGATTCAAAGGAGCTCATTAATTGTAAGTTGCCGACAATATCGTCCAGGCCGATATGGACATCAGCCTGGCCAATCAGTATAATCTCAGAAGATCAGCCAGAGCATCACCCTGAATGAAAACTAGACGATTTAAAATTGGCTTGATCGTCCAGGACGATCGCATAATCGTCCCGGCCGATCAGTTCAAATTAGAGGAAAATCGTCTAGAGCATCGCTCTGAATTCGAGCTAGCCTATTTTTATCATCTTGAAGTAACTAAGGTTTTTGAATAGATCATCCTGGCCGATCCTGTGATTGTCGAGGACGATATGATCGTATCAATCATCCTTAATTACTCCCTTGATTTCCTAAAAAATTAAGGCATAATTTGTGAATATCGTCCAGGCCGATCAATGATCGTCCTGGCCGATTAATAAAAAATACAGTATACGTTAATTGTCTATAGCGGCAACTTCTTTCTGTTTTGAGCTTATCGTCCTGGCCGATATGTTAATGACGGCTGCCTTAATTAAGAATCCATATTTAGACATTCTGTTTTAAACCTGATCGTCCAGGACGATGTAAATATTGTCCTGGCCGATATGAGTAAAAATAGAAATTCTAATTTTCTCAAGTGTGTGTGTGTAGGGTTACTTAGCATCAGTCTCTTTGACCATTACAAATAGACTCAAGAAGAGAAAAAACAAAGTACAGACTGACTCAACCCTAAACGTACGCAATCTTGAACTGGCTTCGTTTGTTCGCCCGATCTTTGATTCCTGAAAAGTTAGAAGGAACATGCAGTCCAAGAGAATCAATAGTGTTTATCAATCATCAAAACATATGTCATGAAAATAGATTTGCAACAATACGTTTCATGCTGGTATCTCTTATTATGTTAGTAATGTTGTTGGTTGGGTTGTTGCCTACAATTGGGTGCTAAGCTCAAGGTTATTGTTGTGCATGTTATTTCTCTATCTGTGGTGGTCTGATGTGGTTATTTCCTTTGGGAATCTGGATAAATCGAGCTATTCTATTGGGGATCCTATGTTGTGCTGGAAGGGTTTGTCCATGGTGGTTTTGGGTGACCCTGAAGGTAGGATAGAGTGCCTTATGGATTTTCCTAATGAGGCTTTCTATATCAGTTGTATTTTAAGCTCTTTAAGTCTGAATTCTAAGACTAGCTTTACTTGGATCAGAATTTTATTTGGTTCCTTTGTTGCTAGCTGCTATTCATTTTATTATTATTATTTAACATTTATTTTGTTGTGGTGTAGCTCTTCATTTTGCAACATTTCTTCCTTGCAGGTGGAACTACTTTTGGCTATCTTCAACCTTTCTTGCAGAAAGATTGGGCCTTACTGTAATTATACTATCTTTCTTTTTTGTATTCTTGTCTATAGAATCGTTAGCATGTTACTAGGGTGCCTTATATTTTTTATTAGTGGAGACAATTGGCTTGTAGGTTCTCTTTTGCTTTGTTTTGTAGCTCATAAGAGCATTAGTGAGCTATAACTATTTTTTTAAAGTAACACATAGGCCCCTTTGTGGGTTTTAATTAAAAAGAAAAAAAAACTAAGTATGTTACCATACCGGACAAATGGTAAGTAACAATTATTTAAAAGAAAAAAATTAATAAAAGAAAAATATTTGAAATAAAGAGAATATAATGACAAAGTTGTGATCCACTACTCATTTTAAGCCAATCGGTGATAGGGACACCAAAAATAAAACAACCCAAAGGGTTGGTTAGTATCCCAGTTATCCCAAAGATGAATGAAAAAACTAGTATGAACCCTAAACTTCATCACTTTAATCTCATTATACAAATAAAACAAAAAATAAAAAATATTAATGCTAAGTAGCCCATCCGCTACTATCCATCTACAATGGTCAACAAATTTGAACCATTCCAAAGATGATTCCTTTAAGAACAAAGATCTCCAAATAATACGCAACCCTGCTGCCAATGGAAGAAACAAGATCTTATCAATTTTATAAGATCCTGAACTTACACAAACCACCAAATAAAGTCCTCCTTGACTATTGCCATTATAAAGATAAACATAAATCTTTATATGGCCTTCATCAACTCCCCAATCTTTTGGAGAAATGTTAGTGAGCTGGAGGGGAAATGCCCACCTTATCATTCTTAAATATGAAATAAGCATTTCTTTTTCTGGGTAGATCTTCCAACGGACCTAATGATTGAAGTTCTTTAAATAACTTATGTTTAGAGTTGGAATAGTTACCAAACTTATTACCAATAGAATAAGAACCTTTATCCTACAAAATCTTTGCTTTTTTAAAATTTAAATTAACATCAAATGGTGGAGTAGTGTCCTATGGTATCAAGAACAACTCCACATAAACTTCCAATATTATTGAAAGTTTCTTCTAGTTCAGCAACTTCTTTAGCAATAACAGCAGCAACCGTATCCTCAATATTCTCCCAACAATTTTCCATCAAGCTATTTACCAAGTTGATACCACCTTCAATTGATAAACCAACTTGAATAGCTTCCGAATTTCAGTCAGATTCAGCTTCAATTTTCTCATATGGATTAAAAGCTCTCGTATTAGAATCTTCATTGACAATAACTTCAACATTATTGACTTCAACTAAGTTTACAACATCTTTATTACCATCTTCCTCAAGAGATAACACATTTAACTTATTATTTTAGCCCAAATCTGATATAATCTTAACAGATAAAGCATCAAGTTTTCCCATATCTTCTTCAAGAATATTTTTCAAGCAAAACTGAATCCTTCTTATTACCATTGTCTTCATCTACAAGGGTTTGAGAATCTGATTGTTGCAAATCTATTTTCATGAACTTTATTTTGATGATTGACAAACACTATTGATTCTCTTGGACTACTTGTTTCTTCTAACTTTTCAGGAATCAAAGATCGGACGAACAGACGAAGCCAGTTCAGGATTGCGTAGGTTTAGGGTTGAGTCAGTATGTACTTTATTTTTCTCTTATTTAGTCTATTTCTAATCGTCAAAGAGACTGATGCTAAGTAGCCCTACAAACACACACACACTTGAGAGTCTTAGAATTTTTGTTTTTACTAATATCGACCAGGACGATTTTTACATCATCCTGGACGATCAAGCATAAAAAAGAAAGTTTAAATAAGGATTCTTAATTAAGACAGCCGTCATTAACATATCATCCTGGATGATACGTGTATCGGCCAGGACGATAAGCTCAAAATAGAAACAAATTGCCGCCATAAATAATTAAGGTATACTGAATTTTTAAAATATCGGCCAGGACGATCATTGATTGGCCTGGACGATATTCACAAATTATGCCTTAATTGATCAGAAAATTAAGGGAGTAATTAAGGATGATTGATACGATCATATCGTCCTAGACGATCGCAGGATCGGCCAGGACGATCCAGTCAAAAACCTTAAGTTACTTCAGGACGATAAATATCGGCCAGCTCGTATCCAGGGCTATTCTCAGGATAATTTTCCCATGATTTGACCTGATCGGCCAGGACGTTCGTGAGATCGGCCTGAACGATCAAGTCAATTTTCAATCGTCCAGTTTTGCATCCAGGGTGATACTCCGGCCGATCTTCTGAGTTTTGTACTGATCACCCAGGCCGATGTCCATATTGGCCTGGACGATAAAGTCGGCAACTTGCAATTAATAAGCTCCTTTGAAGCTCTTCTATTTAAGAGCTATTGTTCAATATTTTTAAGGACCTTTGGCTGCTGCCTTAATCTGCGAAGGCCTTGAGGAGAAAAAGAGAGAGAGGATCTTATGAGGGGGAGCTTATGAGGGGATTCACAAAGGTTGCTTCAAGGATCGCTCTGCTTGTTCTTCGTCTAGAGTTTTTAGTCCGTGGAAGGGTCGGTAGAGGTAAGGAGTTAGCTTTTGGTTGTGGTTCTCTGCCAGCTTCAGGTGGAAGCTAAAGGAGATAGGTTCTCTGCCTTGCCGGGGTGGAAAAAAGGAGGTTCTTGTGAGGGCTTCTCCGCCTAGCCGTGGGGGCTAAAGGAGAGTCACGTTTTTGTAGTGCAATACTTGGAGGGTGCCTCCAAGGAGTGGACGTAGGTCGAGTTGACCGAACCACTATAAATTACTGTGTTCTTATTTTCTTGCTTCTGCACTTTTATTTCTGCATTTATTTTTGTAGTGTGATTTTGGTTTATGTGATTTTTATTCTTTATGAAAAGAAATTTTTAAAATACCAATTCACCCCCCCCCTTGGTTAGCTTGGG